>NC_056733.1:1480976997-1481276997 GCF_019279795.1 Protopterus annectens | reverse complement strand
AACATATCATGCACAACAGTCATTCAACATAAGGGGGAATATCTCTCTCCCTCTCTCTATGTATATATATATATATATATATATATATATATATATATATATATATATATATATATATATGTGTGTGTGTGTGTGTGTGTGTATATATATATATATATATATATATGTGTGTGTGTGTGTGTGTGTGTGTGTGTGTGTGTGTGTATATATATATATATATATATATATATATATATATATATATATATATATATATATATATATATATATATATATATACACACACACACACACACATATATATATATATATATATATATATATATATATATATATATATATATATATATATATATATATATATATATATATATATACATATATATATATATATATATATATATATATATATATATATGTATATTCATATATACATACACACACACACACACACATATATATATATATATATATATATATATATATATATATATATATATACACAAACACACAAATACATACACACACACACACGCACACACGCACACATGCACACACACACACACACACACACACACACACACACACACACACACACACAAAACCAACCTCTTACTGCAACACATCTGCAAAAAGGCCAACAAGTTGGGTGAATAAAGGGCTAACAATAGTGACATCTGTGAAATATGGCTGTCATATGCATAGAAGTCTGCTAGAGTGGCATGATTTGCTTTGACATACAATGCCAGATAGATTCCAGGTCTGAAACACAAATGAATGTCATTATTTACTGATGTCAATGCTCACATCATCCCAGTGATTTCTCAGAAACCCACAACTGGTGTGGTCAACAGATGAAACATATGAGCCATACATCAGGACAGTGTCTAGACATCTGGACAGTGGAGAAGTATGCCCACAGTCATGTAACAGAATGGAAAAACTCATGACAGCCACCAACCATGTCACCCAGCACCTTCTGAACCGTAGTAAGATCAACACGACACTAACCCAAATCAGCTCTGGCCAATTACCCATGTATATCCAAATATATCATGCACTGCAGGGATGGAACTGTAGGGAAAAGCAGATAGTGGTGCATAAATGTCCACCCACAACCATTTGCACCAGAGTCACAGCAACATACCAGTAGCCTATATGATCTCTAGAGTAGAATGACTGTTTGAACTTACATATCTTGATTCCCAGTCACACAATACACTGACAGATACTGGCCCAACTCACAGTGTACTGGGAATCCTGAGGTGTTAAAGGAACTTTCTCAGTCTGCCCCTACAAACATACACACGTGATACACCACCGGCAGCCATAGCAGCATGCACAGTCAGATAGAAAAAGGATCTGTAACACTCACATCTGCTACTATCCCTACCCAGCCAAACAAACATTGACACACAACACTGCTACACAATCATGGCAGTCAATTCATAATGGCCAGACATACATAATGCTCATAGGTACAGATTTCCACAGAATGTCCAGGGTGTGAGACCATATTCATGGCCACTGCCGCATACCACTCCAAGGAGTCTGCTAAGTCAATGGGATGATACCTTGAGTGCAGTCAATAAATAATGATATCACATACCTCTGACCCTCTTACTGCAAGACATCTGGACAAAACATGACTTACTTGGGGGACAGGGGGCTGGAAAGAGGGACATATCTCACATAATGGTGTTACAAACTGAAAGAGTTGACAGTATCACAGGCTTTGTTGTAACATAACATCCCTGAAGGATATGATGTCTGAAACACCAATGAATGTCAACAATTACTGACTACAATCCTCACATTATCTTACTGCTTCCACAAAAACAGATGTCTGAGGAACAGACCAAATATAACAGGCAAACCCCTGGGCAGTCTGTGGACATCAGGACAGTTGACAGTTATGTCACAGACATATCACTCTCAGACGTCGTCACACAGAAAATGCATGTCCAGATGAACCCTGTTAAATTAGCAATCCTCTATGTGTATAAGAGCACTACTGACTTACAATCTGTACACGGTTCTGGAGCTTTGTTCCCCATGTTGCTGGGCTGTCTCCACGTGTCCTCTCCTGAGAGGTATTCCCACCTACTGTGTGTGAAGCTGTAGCCCCCACACCTCCATAATGTCCTCCAGACAGGCAAGGGAAAGGAGCAAGGCCCACATTAAGGCTGTGATGCTATGGCATTGGCAAATGGAAAGACAACACAGTTGCTCTGGATGCAAGTAGCGAGTGGGAGACACCGATTGGTGCAGAGGCCATCACCTGCTCATGAGCATTACCTATAAAAGGCAAGCTGCTGCCTATGGAACACAGGTCTCAACCCATCTACACAAAGACAGACTGTGACTACACAAACCTAACCAACTGCATTGTTGTGAGGTAATGTCTGAGCACTGTAACACATATGTCAATCATGTAAGCATGTAATAAAATGCAGAAGGGCAGATGCAATGATGTCAAATGGGACATTAAATACTAGGCTGCAGCAAGACCTGATGGTCTCACATGCTGCTGTCCAGCACTTATGGCCATGTCTGTCTGCCCTGCCTGTATTGACATGGAGCACATATCTGGCCCCTGACTTACCCCAGCAAAGGTCATCTCATGTATGACTACTAATGGAGTCTCTGTTGTCCAATACTGAGCGTGTCACTGGTAGGCCAGCTACCTGGGAAGTTGTAATTAGTCATCTGTTAAAGCTACTCTGATACATATGCTTGTCTTACAAATGTAATAGATGTACATAGGGTATGTGCATACTACATGACAGGTGCAGATGTGTGTGTAGAACTGTATGTGATATACGGAGCCCATACCTGCCAACCGTCCAGAGTGTTGCAGACTGACCACATGTTTGCCTCATATTTGTAGTCAATGCCTCAGACAGTTGTGCATTGTCTGGCACATCACTGGCAACCCATTAAAGACTGCAGTCATAACAAATCAGCATATATTTCATTGTCAGATGTCATATCCTGCAGAGTACACCTGTGAATGTGACACTGTCTTTGCTGGCATATAAGTGTGTTTCAGCTAGATTCATAAGGTGACACTGTTTACTGGCCTTTGCCCACCACTGATGTGTGCCTTTGTTCAGATGTCTTGCTCAAACAGGAGCTAGGTGTCTTACCATGAGACCCATATCAATGCAAGCACACCTTGTCCTGTAGGATGCTGACATTTGTGCAGTCACTGACATCTGCTGTCTAGCTGTGGAGAGCACACCAACCTTGCCAGATCACTCATCCCATCATACGTTTACACCCCAAATGGAGGCCCGAAAAGCCACATGAAGGGGAGTGTTGAACATTAGCTTACACATACACACCTCCAGGCTGGTCAAACAGTATGTTGCATGGGTGACATCCCGAGTGCAGTTAACAGTTAGCAAAATACCAACTCAAATCATAGCTAGCTAGAGGCCTCCAACCATGACTAAGGACACCCACCACACCTACTGGGACTTTCTGAAATCCGTCAGGATTAAATCATCTACCCTACTCCTGGGTGACTTAAAATATCCAGTCATAGAATGCCTGACCTATGCCACCTGAACATGAATGCACATAGATTTCTTGGCTTTGTCAATGGCAATGCAGTGGATCAGCAGGTCAACACCCCTACGGCAGGTGGGAATCTCATGTACCTGGTCCTAACCAATATGAGTAGCCACTGTAGCACTCCTGCAGTGCCATCCCACTTGGTAATACCTGCCCACATAGCCATCACTGTTCAGGTCACCATCTCTCCTGCCCCCCCACCACCTCCTTTACAGTATCAAACAGAATGAACTGTACACAAATGACTACAAGTCCCTTCAGAGCAGGCAAAAGTAGCTGTACAGCCAATGTCTCATTTGTTGGAACTAGTAACAGTGTCCAGGCCCACACCACAATACTATGTGGGCACCCACATAGCTGTCTGGACTCAGCAGTACCTGACAGGGCAACATCATCTCCTTTAAGGTAGGGTAAACACCTGTGGTGGACAGCAGCAATACACAAATACCATAATAGGTAGAAACAAGTGCTGGATGGACCAAGAAGGAACAGGTACCTCATTGGAAACAATGTCACCTTGGTCTGTACAAGCAAATATGGGCACAGGTCATGTACCCTAAGGCTGTCTTTGAGTGCATATTGGACACATCCACCAAGGCAGATCACTAGGCCTTCCACACATGTGTCTGCAATTCCAGAGGCAGCACACAAATCTGCTCTGTAGTGGTGGTCAATAACACCACATGCACATATCTCATAGATATATACAACTGGCTGCAGACAGGTGAAGTGTAAACACCACCACCCCCCTGTCCCCCCAGTGGTACACATGTGCATGTGCAGCACCTGCCCCCCTCCCCTCATCATCAGAAAGCAGGTCTGTAATGCTCTCTCAAACGCAACACACAGAGGTCTCCATAGTCATGATACCATCCCTGGTTGCATCCCACATGATCACAGGCATGGGCTCTTGGAACCATTCTGCACTGTAGTCAACCACAGCCTGAGCACCAGTGTCATCCCATCTGCACAGAGGACAGCCACTGTCATCCCTATACACAAAGGTGGAGCAATCCATCAACCCAGCCAATATGATGCACATCAGCCTAACTAGCCTGCTCTGCAAGGGCATGGGAGGCAATATCAAGGACATTATGAACATGGACATTGGCAACATCAAAATGCCTGGGCCCACACATCATGGTATTGTCAAAGGGAGATAAGGCCTGTGAAACCTGATTGACCTCTCTGCAGTGGTCAACAAACACAGGGACGAGGGGAAGATGGTGAACAATGCCTACCTTCACTTAGTCCTATCCTCTCACACTATTCCCCAGGTGGACAGGATACATAAGCTTACACAACTAGGCACTGACCTGTAGGTTACCAGATGGGAAGCTGACTGGCCCAATGATAGTAGCCACTCATTCAAAGTAGTAGAACCCACCTCTAATAGTAGATTCATCCACAACGGTGTACCCCAATGATCAGTCTGGGGGCCTCTACTGTTTGAGATATATGTGTCTGCTGTATAGAACAATAGCAGTGGTCTGTGGCTGACCAGGTATATGGATGCTTGCAAGCTGCCCACTGTCTTGCATTCCTCTACTGATGTGGCCATCCCCCAAGAGGCAGTCACCCGATTGCTGACCGGTACCAGAAGCATTACCGAAAACGGAATATCAGAAGAGCCATCACTCCTCCTGCTGTGGCAGATGTCATCAACACTAAGTATGATAGTAATAATGTACTGAGTATGCAATCAGGTGTGAGGTGACTTGTGGACTGAGGTTGGTAGCAACCTGACAGTTTCCCACCACGTGTGCACCCTTGTACCGAAGACCATCTACATGACCCACCTCACAAATATGGGTATGTCATAGGTAGGCCATAGATATTTGTAAAGTGAGGGCAGACCTCTAGAGTATTGAGCAATACTGTTGTAAAAATAGAGGCATATGCAGTTGTTAATGGACTTTTCTTCTCTTCCCCCACCCCTCATCTGCATCACTAATTATTATTCATATACTACGGGTATGTTGTTACCAAACCCAATGTTGGGACATCTCACTACACCTTTCTAAACATACTGGAAAATATTAAGATACAACCAAACACCCTAATACTGGGTGATTTCAACTACCCTGCCATTAACTGGGAAAACTACTCGTGTACCAACAGCTTTGCCCAGCGGTTCTTGGAATTCATAAATTCCAACGCCCTGGATCAACTAATCCTTAGTCCTACCAGGGGCTCCAATATCCTAGAACTGGTCATTACCAACATGGGAAATCGATGCTCCACACCTATGGTCACCCCCTCATTGGTCAGGTCAGACCATAAGCTAATCACCCTTGACATCCACATCCCACCCCCACCCCCCACCCCTCCAGTAAGGAAACCTCTGTATAAAACTTCAAAGCCAACTTCATGCTACGCAAGTCAGAAGTGACAAACTTCATGACACCCAAGCAGACGGGAACTGAAAGTTCAACTGCTGAATCGTACACTAAGGCACTGTGTGAGCACATACACTCGTGCATGAATCGTGCCATCCCCAATAGAACCAAGACGCTCTCCTCCAAAAAAGGAAGCCAATCTGGTGGTCCCTTGCCATAAACAACCTTTCCAACAAAAGGAAGAAACTGTTGCAGAAAAAAGGAAAATCCCAGGATGAAAAAACTCCCTTAACAGCCTCAGTAAGAAGCTGAGATCCCTCATAAAATCCTCCAAAGCTAGTTACGAAAATAAACTTGCCAAAGATTCCAAAGACACCCTAAAAGGCATTCTATGGCTATGTCAAGAATCTAAATGGCAATGCTCAGATCTGCTCTGAGCTACAATAGAATGGCATTAAATATACTGATCCTAAAGATATCGCCAATATCCTGGCAGATTGATTCAGTGCAAACTTCACCCCCCCCCACCCCCTAAAGGGCCCATTGCAATACCGAAAGATTGCCAAATTCCGGTAATAACAGCCACATAGGTAAAAAATGCACTCTCCAAAGCTAAGAATACAGCATCCATGGGAACAGATGACATCCCAGGCTGTGTACTCCATGAACTACAGAATGAACTGGCACCTCACCTAAGTGTCATGTTTAATCATAGCCTCACCTCAGGCTTCGTGTCCACTGAGTGGCGCACAGCTACAGTTATCCCACTCCACAAGGGGAGATCCACCTTGGATCCTGGGAACTGCCTCCCCATCAGTCTGACGAGCCTGATTTGCAAGGCCATGGAACGTATTATCATGGAACTTATAAACAAAGACATTGGCAACCTTTGAACACTGGACCCCAAGCAGTTTGGGTTTGTGAAATGCCAATCTTGAGTCCTGAGCCTGATTGACTTCTTCGAATCAGTGACCAGAGTCGTGGAGTAGGGTAAGGTGGTCCGCACAGCCTATATGGACCTCGCCAAGGCCTTCAATACCCTCCCCCACTCTGGAATCATAGATAAACTTACTAAGCTGGGCATTAATCCCTATGTCACTTGATGGGTTGCCAACTGGCTTACTGACAGAACCCACACTGTAAAAGTAGCTGACTCCAAATCCAGCTCCAGACAAGTGACAAGTGGAGTACCTCAGGGTTCAGTCCTGGGACCGCTGTGAAGTACAGGCCAACACTAAAGGACTCTGGCTAACAAAGTTCGCAGATGACTGCAAACTGGGAACCATTACTGAATCCCCAAATTATGTGGATATTCTACAAAAGGGCCTTACAGAAACATATGCTTGGTGCCAGAACCATGGGCTCAAGCTCAATGCCAAGAAATGTATAGTTATCCCCTTGGGAAAAAGCATGTACCTGTGAATTACCACATAGGTGGCAGTACAATAAACACTGAAAGTGTGATAAAAGACTTAGGGACACAGGTGGACAGTGGTCTCACCTTTGATAACCACATTGTCACAACAGTCAGGAAATCCTTCTATGTGGCACACCTCATCACTAAGGGCTTTTCATCCAGAAAAAAGGAGGTCATTGTCCCACTGTACTCATCCCTCATTAGACCCATTATAGAATGCAACGCCCCATTTGGTATGTACCTCTCAAGACATCTTCAACAACTGGAAAGGCCGTAGAAATACTTCACTAAAAGAATCACAGGCCTAAAGCAGATGCCCTTTGCTGACCATCTAAAAAAACCTCCACCTATACTCTGTCACATATTGTCTACTCAGAGGTGGTCTCTGCTTAACATACAAGGCCATTTCAAACCCAGAGCTGTTGGACATGCTACACTTAAAGAAATCCTAATCCCTCAGAGACACACGTTCCAGGGATCTAAACCTTGTCAACACAATGAACAAAACATGCTGGAGGGATACGTTCCTGACCCAGAGCATCCCCAGACTCTGGAATAGACTGCCTATACATGTCAAGCAGAGTGCCTCTTTGGCCCTCTTCAAAAAGAACCTTTATGATTGGATGGGAGATAGGAAATTCACCTCGGGGATCACATTAGTCACCCTGCTAAATAGGGCTCCAGGGAAGGAAATACTGTGGGAAGAAATAGCTAGGGAATTGTTATGGCTAGGCTTGTATAGGCCCTAGGGCCGATAGCCTAGTGCCAACCTATGAACATGTGTTACGTTATTGTTCATATAATTAATTGGATGCATGTTAACATACCTTGTTCACATAGCATTGTTGGTGGCCGGTTACCTTCATTGTTACTGACATGCTGTTACAATGCTTATTGTTGTTCCAGTTATGCATGTGTTCTGTTTGCTATGCAACTGTTTCACATCTGTTGTTCTGGGTTAATTGAACACCCATGCATGCCTTTAAATCTAATATTGAAATGTTTTGTTCATGACTAAGCAATATATCTTGGAATACCTCTACACCATAGTACGTTTGGGAAGATCGAGCCCAGTGGATACACCTGTCCTGCCCCATCTGGCTGTGGTGCCAGGCCCTAGCACATCTGGGATCCACCATGGAACTTCATGTCCTGCATGCCCTGCACCACCTGGGGGCTGTTGCAGAGATGAGCCCATCATCCGCTGTAATTTCCTGGGTATGGTGCGCAGTGTCATCTGCTCTGAGTTGGTTGGCCAGTTGCACAAGATGGAGGGCCACCTGGCACACCTTGAGTAGCAGGCTGCCCATCCTGTATAGCCCCCAGCACAGCCACCATTGGGGCTGTGAAGGTGCAGTTGTGACTGCCTGCAGGTGGGGATGTCAGTCCCACCATATCCATATGAGGGCTCATGGGCCTCTGATTCCAACACCCTCCCTGTCCAAGGTGTTTATCCCCCCACATGTGTTATACACCACCCCTGTCTGCTGTCTTGTCTGTCTTCTGTCTCCCTAAGTAATCTACCTCCCCAGCTGTACCTACAATCCTTCCCCAACATCACACTCTCACCTTAACAAAGGAAAAAAGGGCATCTGTCTCCAAAACAATCATCGCCCCATACATAGCTGTCTTTTTTACATGGGTGTCCACTGAACACATGTAATCTGATCAAATTGGCTTGACAACACATTTCTCTTGTCCTCACCCCTCTCTCTGGGGTTTGAGTGTCCAAATTCACCTCCAAATCCCGTACAAATGCACAGCTGTTGCTTTATTACAAAAGCTTAAAGCTGCTTTAATCACTCTGTCTCCATCAGCCACTGTTCTGCCTAGCAACAAAATAATCAGCACTGTCAAGTCTCAAACCCAGGACCCTGTACACCATAGTCAGAGCAATGTACCACTACACCGTTTGACCTGTAGGAATCCCTGATGCTTTTTTAAGCATATCATGCAGTAGAGTCATTCAAAAGTAGGGAAAAAGCTCTGTGGAATCACTCAGGTTTTGTACATATACAGATATACATGTATTGAGATATATATATGTGAAAAATATGTTTATATACATATATATATATATATATATATATATATATATATATATATATATATATATATATATATATATATATATATATATATATATACACACACACACACACACACACACACACACACACACACACACACACACACACACACACACACACACACACACACACACAGACACACACACACACACACATGCTCATAACACATAGTGCACTCATATCTCAGAACCATACCTCTAAACCTGTTAGTGCAAGAAATATGGGTAAAAGCTGTAAAAATGGGGGGATAATGGGGCACAACTAGGGATATATTTTAAATATTGCTCTTACAGATATAGAAATTTGCTTGAGTAACAGAATTTGTTTCAGCATACATGTTCTGAAGGATATGAGGTCTGGAACTGACATTATGTCATCATTTACTGACAGAAATCCTCAGATCATCACAGTGATTTACCAGAGAAAGGCTTGTTGAGAGGTATGCTCAAAACTCCCTAGTGCAACAAATCTAGACCAAGCCTGACAAAGTGGAGGGAGAAAGCCATGAAAACAGAGACATATCTGAAATACCTGACTAGATAAGCTGAGACATTTGCTGCAGTAACACCGTCTGTTCTAACATATATTGACTGAAATAGCTCAACTCCAAGGCTCATTTGCTTCTCATTAGTTAGTGTCTGAAACCCTCACATCATCCCACTGATTTGTCAGACATACACAACACTTGTGGGAACCAGACCAAAGATATGAGCCAGACAACTGGATATCCTACGAATATCTGGACATAACATGACAATGGGAAAATACACTGAGCTGCTTAGCATGTCACCAACCACACAGTCAGACTGACACAGCACTCCCTCAAGTCAGATATGGGGAATTACACATGCATTTGCAAATATATCAGTCACTACAGGGATGTAACAGTAGTCAAAAACAGTCACCGGTGTGAGCCTGCATACCCACAACCAATTTCTCCATAGTCACAGTGACATACTGGTAAGCCAAGTAAACAGTAGGGTATAATGACTGTGTGAACATAAAAAATATCATGTATGACACTCACACATTAACCCTACATATACTGCCCCAAGTCACAGTGTAGTCTGACTCTTGCAGTGGTACAGAATATGTCTCAGTCTGCCCCTGCAAACATATACAGCCGATAGACCACCAGAAACTGGAGCAGCCTGCACAGTCACATAGAAAAGGACCCATGACACTTAAATGTACCCCCTCACTACACAGCGCAACAAACATTTACGCACTGCACTGCTACACAATCCTGACAGTCTGTTAACAATTGCTACACGTGCACAGACCCATCAACTGTACAGATTCCCACAGAATGTCCAGGCACTGTCCTTATATATATGGCCTCTTCCTCATAACATGTCTGGCATTCTGCTACATCACTGGGATGATGTCAGGAAGGAAGGCACTAACTAATGATATACCATACCTATCAACCTCTTACTGCATGACATCTGGACAAAGCCTGACATAATTTGGGGACAGAGGCCCAAACACAGAGGCATAATTGAAATATTGCTGTTATAAACTGAGAAAGTTGCTGGTGTGACAGGGTTTGTTGTAACATATCTTAACTGAGGCATATGAAGTCAGGAACACAAATGGAAGTTAGCATTTACTGACTGCAATATCCAGGGAATGCTACTGATTTGCCAAGGACAACAACTGTTGGAAGAACAGACCAAACATAAGAGTCAAACCTCTGGCCATTCTGCAGATAACCCTACAGTTGACTGTTATGCCAACCACATAATACTGTCAGACTTAGACCCACACAGAATATCTATGTCCACACAAACTCTGTTAAACTAGCATGAATCCAAATGTATAACAGCAATACTCACATTTTGTACCTAAGTCTGGGACCTTCTCCCTCATTTTGCTGGGCTGTCTCCACATGCTTTGTTGTAAGAGGTATTTCCAGTTACCTTCTGTGATACTGTTGTTCACACACCTTCATACTGTCCTTGTCACAGGCAAGGAAAAGGGGCAATGCCCACACAAAGTACTCAATTATAGGAGTGTGTTGCCATGCCATTGGTTATAGGAATAACAACCCAGCTTTTCTGCATGCGATTAGCAAGTGGGGGACACCAGTTGGTGCCCAGGCCATCACCTGCTCATGAGCATTATCTACAAAAGGCAAGCTGCTGCCTATGCAAAACAGGTCTATACCTATACATGGGTAGACAGAGAGAGAGAGAGACAGAGAGAGAGAGAGAGAGAGACACACACACACACACACACACACACACACACACACACACACACACACACACACACACACACACACACACACACACACATACACACACACACACTGAAACAGAAACAGGAATTTGAATCCAAACCAACAATACTTGGGGAAAAAAGGTATGTCAAACAAGTAAGCATGTAATGGAATGTAGTAGGGGGTATGCAATAATGGGATGTAGTATGTTAAATAAATATGTCTCAACAAGACTTGCTGTACTGATATAGTGCTGATCAGCACCTATGGCCATAGCATCTGGGTCTGTCTGCAATGACATAGATCACAGCTTAGGCTCCTGAGTCAACCCAGGAAGGAATGGATCACATATGTCAACTACTGGTGTGTCTGTTGAACAGTACTGACTGTGACACTGCTAGGCCAGGTACAGGGATGTCGTAGATATCCATATGTTACTTGTGAATACAACTATGATACACATGTTTGCCTCACAAATCTGAGAAACCTATACAGGGTATTTTCATAGTAAACTACTGTTGCAGACATGTGTGTTGAACTGCATGTGATATACTGAGTTCATACCATTCAACTGCACCGTGTTATGCACACTGACCATATGTATGCCTCACATTTGTAGTCATTTACTCATAGAGTTTTGTTATGTCTGGCAAATCATTGGCAAATCTGTGAAGACTGACATTAGAACATACTAGCATACATATGGGTGTTGGACATCCTCCAGGGTATTAATGTGAATGCAAAGGCTACTGTGCAATCAAATGACTTAAGTGTGTTACAGCAATATTAAGAAAGTGTCACTAATTTTAGGCCATTGCTCCCACGTATGTGTGGTGACCTACAGATGTTCTGCTCTAACAGGTTGAGAGGTATGACTGAGCAGCAAGAGTGTAAATACAGTGTGCCATACTGACATAAAACAGAAATGTATTTCATGTATTACCTATGCATATATATGCATGAGTAGGTATACGTGGAAGCATCATAACAGACATGGCATGCAAAATGTCAGGTAAATAAGCTGTACATGCTGTACATGTGTGTAATCTTAGTATCTGTGCATCCAACACACATAAATTTCTACAGTTACTGGTTGTTGCAGTGCCCTGACACAGACATGGGTACTAGTATAAGCATGATTATCAGGTTGAAACTGGAGAGGTGTCCAACTGTGTTATGACCTTGTGTCCATGCCAACTACAAACAGGTATATGAACACCTACATAGCTGTCTGGGCTCAGAAATACCTTACTCTTAAAACCTGCCTCCACCAAGGTAGAGTAATCCCCTTTGCTGGACAGCAGCAATGCACAAACCACACAATTGGTCATTATAGGTTCATAGGTTCATAGGTACGTACAAGGCTATGGCCCAAGGGCCTATGTAATCCTAGCCAACAAGGTTCCCTGGCTTTCACCACCCAAGAAGGCTATTTTCCTGTGCTCCTGTTGAGCAGGGCCACAGAAGTGTTCCCTGGGGTGAATTTCCTATTTCCCATCCACTCATCAAGATTTTTCTTGAAGAGTGCTAGTGAGGAACTCTGCTTGACATAGATAGGTAGCTTGTTCCAGAGTGTGGGAAGTCTCTGGGACAGGAATCCATCCCTCCAGTATGTTCTGTTTATTTTGGTGACAAAGTTTAGGTCTCTAGAGCATGTAGATCAGAGGGATTGGGATTTCTTTAGGTGTTGCATGTCCAACAGCTCTGGGTTTGACATAGCTTTGTATGTTAGGCAGAGATCACCTTGGAGTAGGCGATATGCTATTGAGTAATGCTGGAGTTTTTTGAGACGGTCAGCATGGGGCATCTGTTTGAATCATGTAATCCTCTTTGTGAGGTATTTTTGTGGCCTTTCCAGTTGTTGCAGATGTCTTGTGAGGTACATTCCAAAAGGGGTGTTGTACTCAATAATGGGTCTAATGAGAGCTGGGTAGAGGGGAACAATGACCTCTTTTGTCCTGGATGAGAACCCTTTCATGACGAGGTGTGCCACATAGAATGATTTCCTGACTACTGTGGCGATGTGATTATCAAAAGAGAGACTACTGTCCATCTGCATCTCAAGGTCCCTTATCACACCTTCAGTGTTATGTTAAGTGGACTTCCACCTTTGTGATAGTTCATGGGTACAGTGTTTTTTCCAAAGGAGATGACAATGCAGTTTTTGGCATTGAGTTTGAGGCCATAGCTCTAACACCAGGCATCAGTCTCAGTGAGACCCTTATGTAGGATGTCCACATCATATGGGGACTCAGCTATGGCACTTAATTTGTAATCATCTGTCAACTTCATCAGCCAGAGGCCCCCTTTGTTAGCCCATACTTCAGAGAAGTAGATCCCAAACAGGAGAGGACCCAAGAGTGTACCCTGTGGCACTCCACTTGTCACAGGTTTGAAGTCAGATTTGGAGTCTGCAACTTTTACAGTGTGGTTTCTGTCAGTGAGCCAGTTGGCAACCCATCTTGTGAAGTATGGATTTATACCCAGTTTATTGAGTTTATCTATGATTCCAGAATAGGGGATGGTGTCAAAAACCTTGGTGAGGTCAAGATAGGCTGTGTGAATTGCCTTACCCTCGTCTATGGCTTTGGTGACTGTTTCAAAGAAGTTTATCAGGTTCAGGAGACATGATCTACCCTTCACACACCCGAAGTGGTTGGGGTCCAGAGTTTGGAGGTTACCAATGTCTTTGTTTATGAGTTTCATGATGATAAGTTCCATGGCCTTGTAAACCAGGCTCATCAGGCTAATAGGGCAATAGTTCCTAGGGTCTATGGTGGCTCCCCCTTTCTGGAGTGGTATAACTGTTGCTGTGTGTCATTCAGTGGGTACAAAGCCTGCCATGAGGCTATGACTGAACATGATACTTAGGTGGGGGGCCAGTACATTCTGAAGTTCATGTTGAACACAGCCTGGGATGTTGTCCGATCCCATGGATGCTGTGCTCTTGGCCTTGGAGAGTGCAGTTTTTACCTGCTCAGTTGTGATTGTAGGGGTGCTGCATTCTTCTGGTATGGATATGGGCCCTTTAGGGGGTGAGTGTGGGCAAAGTTAGCACTGAACCTATCAGCCAGGATGTTGGCGATATCAGCTGGTTCCGTAGTTTTTGTGCCATTGTGCTGTAACTCACAGCAGATCTGGGTGTTGCCATTGAGATTCTTGACATAGCTATAGAATGTTTTGTGGTTGTCCTTATAGTCAGTGGCAAACTTGTTTTCAAAGTTGGCTTTGGAGGATTTTATGAGGGATCTCAGTTTCATACTGAGGTTGACCAGGGAGCTCCTGCACTCATGGGATTTTACTCTCTTTTGCAACAGTTTCTTCCTTCTGTTGTAGAGTTTGTTTATAGCAGGGGACCACCAGATTGGTTTCCTTTTTTTGGAGGATAGCATCTTGGTTCTGTTAGGGATAGCATGATCTATGCACTCATGTAGAGTGTATTTGTATAAGATTCAGCAGTCGTAACTGTATTGTCCATCTGCATGGGTGTTGTGAAGGTGGCCACTTCTGTCTTAAAAAGCATGAAAATGGCTTTGGAAAACATTTTTACAGTGGTTTCCTTAATGGGGGGTGGGAGCAGAATGTGGATATCTATGGTGTTTAGTTGATGGTCGGATCTGACCAACGAGGAGTTGACTTTAGGTGTGGAACACTGGTCACTCATATTGGTAATGACTAGGTCTAGGATATTATTGCCCCTGGTGGGGGTGTGGATAAGTTGATCCAGGGCATTAGAGTTTATGAATTCTAGAAAGCGTTGAGTGAAGTACTTGGTACATGAGTAGTTTTCCCAGTTAATGGTGGGGTAGCTGAAATCGCCCATTATTACGGTGTTTGGTTGAACCCTAATACTTTCTAGTATATCAAGAAAAGAGGAGTGGGAATCCTGGGGCATGGTGGGGGATCTGTAGCAAGCTACAATATGGATTGCAGTTTTGCCCAGAGTTAGTTGCACTTGGATAATTTTGTTGGGCAGCTAGCATGGAGGTGTGGTTATCCTTAACGAATATGGACACACTTCCACCCTTGGTGTTCCAGTCCTAGTTATATGGCCGAAAGGTATGGTATGGGTTTTATCCTGGTAATGCAGGGGTGCTCTCTGGAGCCTTGAACCAGGTTTCAGTTACTGCACAGACATCAATGTTCTCCATTTTAAGGAGTGCCTTGAGTGAGTGCATTTTGAGGTTTAGGCTTCCAACGTTGAGTAGCATTACCCTCAGTTTTTGCTTGCCTGTATCTGTTACGGTGGTGGGTTTGTCATTTGAACCTTACATAAAAAAGGCACTATAGGGGAGGCAAGAGCCTTAGCCAGTATCCAGAATCCCAGGGGTGACAGGTACAGGCCATCTCTGTTAAAGCATCATGGTCTGTTGACCACATCATCCCAGGCAGACAGATACTGGATCCCCTTAGAATGACACCAGAAGCTTAGCCAATTGTTAAAGTCAATCATTTTGTCCTTGTACTGTGGTATCATTCTGGGCAATGGTAGGATGCTACTCAGGGCTAGGGTCATACCTGCCTGGATTACAAGATCAGAGAGCTCCTTCATGTCTCTTTTCATGTAGTCCAGGGAGGTATGTCTCAGGTTGTTCACACCAACATGGATATTGACTGCGTCATATTTGTACTTGTTGTGGAGTGACCTGAGTGCTTGGGTTATGTGGCAGATCCTGGCACATGACAGGCAGCTAACAGTGACCTTCTCCTTGTCTGTTCTGGTGAGTGGAACATCAGTGTGCCTGACTATAGAATCACCTATGACTAATGTGTTAGGTACATTGTTTTGCCTTATGGGCTGTGGTTGAGTGGCACACTAAGTCCGTGGGTTATGTGTCTTTTGGGTTGTCATCCAACAATGGAGGTTGCTTGCATTTCTGCTTTGGAGATCTCTGTTGCTTGGGCAGATTCTTACTGAGAGCCTCTGAGAATGTTTTTGTGTATCTATGTGTGGGTTTTGGTGGTGTAGGTATAGTGGGACTATGTGATGAGTGTGGTGTGGAGCAAGCGTTTACCTTTTCCTTTTGACTGATAAGTTCAGTGTTGGGTTGAGAGAGCTTTGCCTCCACTTTGGCTAGATAAATGCATCTCTCACAAGTTGTAGTGTTGGGTGGTAGGAGGAGAGGGTTGTCAGTGTACATGAGGCAATTGCTACATTGCCCCAAGATTCCCAGATTCATCAGGTAGACAGGAGAGAACACCAGGAGCTGTTCCTTGGACATGCCTGGGTAATCACTTTTTTCCTCTAGACAAGTGAGGGAAGTAAGTACTTAAGCAATAACCCACATCTGGGTATGGATAATGCTAGATTTACCCACAGTTGGTGTGGTTAGGTCATGAGGCAAAGCCCGAGTGACCAAACAAAGACAACCGTGGGTAAATCTAGCATTACCCACACCCAGACGTGGGTTATTGCTATTATACAATGACATTATTTAAGAAAAAAAATACTTACTCTTCTTAAATAATGCCTTTGTATAATACCTGCGTGGTGCCCTTCCACTGTTTTCCGCTATCCTGGAGCTTTTTCTGATGTACTGCGCATGCATATGCATGCACAGTACATCAGAGCTGTGTAGAGGAAGCAACAGAAAAAGGAAGATCTCCGTTGCTTTTTTTTAAAGATATCTCACTATTTTAAACGTATAACATAGCGAGATTACAGCAACGGAGATCTTCCATTCTCTGTTGCTACCTAACACAAACAAAACAAATCAAGACTTATAGTAATGGAAAAAGACTGAGCGACTCGACCTTTTTCCATTAGTATATGTCAGATTTACAAGGGGCATGCTGGTTGGGCTGGCCAGTCAGCGTGCATGTTTTGGAATACTAATTGGCAGTCATTGTATAATAGAGCTGTTTCCATGAAGTAACTTGAGGAAGATAAGTACAAAAACTGTTAACCACTAGGTAATGAGAAAGATTGAGTGCTTCAGTAATTTGTAGCTTATTTAGTGCTTACAACAGTTCTGAATCACTGCTGAGCACGAAAAAGCAGATTCAAGTGCTAAGATTAAGAAACTGGCTAGTTCTAAGGGAAAAACTGAAGAGCAGACTTTATGGTGCTGGGAATAGTTTAACCTTAGCTAAGTGGCGCTGCACAATGTGCAAACTTGCGCAAACCCGTGCAAACACGGGTTTTTAACCCAGAAACTTGAGAGGGATAGAAATTATCCCAAAACGGCCAATAAGGTAAATTTCAGAGCTGGAAACCACTCCACTTGTGACAGATAGGCTGCTCTAATGCTTGCCACTCTCACTGATGAGCAGAAAGGCCTCCCACTACCACAACAAGGTCTGGACCACTCAGAAACACTAACTAAAGTCCTGAAACCAGTAGATCTGAGATCCGGACTATTCTAGTATAGGAAAGAGCGGGGAAATGAGCAGTACAGATAGTATTTTTTTGTTTGTTTTTTTTTAAGAAATTAGGCAGCAAAATGCAATTTAAAACAGTAGAAATACACAGAACAGGCTGTCACACTTGAGTGTGACTCCTACAGTACTAAATGCAGTTTAAATTTTAACTTTTAAACAGATAAATAAAGTGCACACACAGTAAAACGAATTAACAGTATGGTGCAGCAGAAATACAGCAAAACTACAGTAAAAACAGCTTTTTAAAAGTGCGATTAGCTAAAACAGTTAATAGAAAGCCAAGAGGGTACTTAGATCAGCAGAAAAATCTCTCCTTCCTGTTTCTGGTGCTGTAGTAGTCTGCAAGACCCCCAAACAAGATAGGCCGAGTAAGTGCAAACCCACGCAAACACTGGTTTTTAACTCAGAAACTTGAAAGGGATAGAAATTAGTCCAAAATGGCCAATAAGGCTACAAGCTGTACAGGGCCAAGCAGGAAGAGGCACCAACTTGGAAGCAAGTCAACCTTGCTGAACGAGCATATAAGGTCATAGGTGAATTACTGTAAGGATAACTATGAGTACAAATTTGACACATTCACCAAGGCTAATCACAAGGCTGTCCTCACATATGTCTTCAATCTCAGAGGCAAAAACCCACCACAACCTGTAATAGTGGTCAATCACACCACATACACACACACCATAGCTATAGCCAAACCGCTGCAGACAGGTTAAGGGCAAACATCATCCTCCTGTCCCACCATCAGTATAGGTGGATATGAACAGTGCCCACACCACTCCCCTTATCATCAGGGAGCAGGTTCATAATGCCTATTCAGAGTCAACAAAAGTAAGTCTCCATGGGACCTGATAACATTCCTGTTTGCATCCTACATGAACTCAGACATATGCTCCCAGCTCCATTAAACACATACGCAAGCAAAGCCTGAGCACCATTGACATCTCATCTACAAGGTAGACTGCCACTGTCATCCCTCTACACAAAGGTGAATGATGAATGTTGGGTTATGCAATGCACTGGCCCTCATTGGGAGGAACATGACAGATCAGAACCAGGAGTGCAATGAGGTTCATATTGTGGTGATAGATGACAGGGCTATGATGTGGTTGTAAGTGGTGGCTAATGATGGTCAATGTTGATGTGCAGGTTCTGTAAATAACTTTGACCAATGTATGGTCTTGTGCTATGTTTCCCTGTTTATGTCTTCCAGGTGATATGCAGAGACAAAGACAACCACCAGGCAATCATTGCTTGACTTATAAAGCTATGTCTGACCCAGCTCTGTTAGAAATGCTGCATCTAAAGAAATTCCAATCCGTCTGCACCACACACTCCAGAGACCTCAACCTCATTACCACAATCAACAGAACATGCTGGAGGGATAGGTTCATAACCCAGAGACTGCCCATGCTATGGAATAGACTTCCCATACATGTCAAACAGAGCACCTCACTGGCCCTCTTCAAAAGAAATCTTGATGAGTAGATGGGAAATAGAAAATTCACCCCAGGGATCACTCCAGTAGCTCTACTTGATAGAGGCACTGGAAACTAAGGTTAGGTGGCACATTGCCAGGGTAATCCTATGGGCTAGGCTTGTAAAGACTCCAGGGCCATTAGCCTAGTACACACCTATGAACCACATACTGCAGCCGAAAATGCAGCCATCACCGTTGCCATCATCCAGCACCATGGGGTGATGTTTGGCCATGGCCAACACAATCTGCGGGAGTGGCCCACCTTGTGGGATAACCTTGTCCACAGAGTTAACAACTTGGGCCACCATGGACGTACATATGATCAGGTCAGGTATTGGGCAACTGACCTGATACGTTGTGCCTGTTAAAGGACTGCTGCCATGGCCAGAGACAGTACTGTTACAGGTGGGGATCCTGCCACACAGACACCACTTACAGCAACAGAAGAGCTCCTTGCCAACCTTAGGGCAGCCCCCACATACCAGCCAAGCCAAGAAACACAAGTCTTGTAGGTGGGTGGCACCAGGCAACAGGCAAGGATTGTCCAGGTAAGGCCCCAGTGCACATCAATTGAACACTGTAGCAGTCAGACTGGATTCTGTAGAGTATCTAGATGCATATGTCAGGTCAAACTGCATTTGTGGGTGGGGTTTTCTAATGCACATAAGTGCACATCTATGTTGAACAGCAAAGTGTGTACTAACAGAGCTTGTACTGTACATGTTCAGAAAAGTAGCATTCATCTTCAGTGTCACATGTGAGTCTGCTGATAATACCTCTCCCCATAACTACATATGTCCCTCTGGTCTGGATGTGAGGCAGCAGCCTGAAGCTGATAAGTATGGGATTGTCCTTTTGTGGCTCACCAGTACCTGAGGCATGTTAAGGTCATGCATGTTACCATGCACACAACTGTTACTCTTAGCTATATTGCAATATGTGCATGTTCACTTGTTGTGGGGTTAACTGCATTGCATCACAGTGGTCATCACAGGGGCCTATTTGCAGGAGATGTAACATATCTGTAGCATATCTCACAACCTGTCATTGCAAGAAATATGGAGAAAGACTGACAAAATGGGGGGACAAAGGCCCAAAACTAGGGACATATTTTAAAAATTAGTCTTATAAAGTGCATATTAAAGGTGTACACACCCCTGTTAAAATGTCAGGTGTGATATACAAAAATGAGACCACTATAAAACATTTCCAAACTCTGATGAAGCCTGTTTTAAATTGTACGGGTGAAAGCGCTTAGTACTTTATTGTTTTTAACAAAAGTTTTTCAACAAAGTTTCTTATGGAATTTACTCATTGTTCAATGCTTTTTTAAATTCAGGGTCTATGGATTCCAAATAAAGCTCTTTTCAGTTTGGAATACAGTTTGGTGGTATTTTATCAGTTTGGTGGTGACCAGTTTCATTGGTATTTATTTCTTCCAACCTTTATAGGTTCATAGGTTCATAGGTAGGTACTAGGCTATCTGTCCAAAGGCATTTATAAGCCTAGCCAGAATGTGTTGGCTTTCTCCACCACCTTAGATTAGTTCCCTGTGCCTCTGTCCAGCAGAGCCATTGAAGTGATCCCTGGGGTAAACTTTCTGTTTCCCATCCACTCGTCAAGGTTTGTCTTGAAGAGGGTTAGCGAGGAGCTCTGCCTAATGTAGATTGGAATCTTGTTCCAGAACATGGGAAGTCTCTGTGACAGGAATCTATCCATCCAGCACGTCCTATTTATTGTTGTGGTGAGGTTTAGATCCCTGTAGTGTGTGGCTTGAGGGGATATGGTTTTCTTTAGGTGGAGCATGTCCATCAATTCTGGGTTGGACTTGTATGTCAGGCAGAGATCACCTCTGAGTAGGTGGTATGCAACCGAGTACAGCTGGAGTTTCTTCATTCGAGCTGCATAGGGCATCTGCTTGAGGCCAGTGATCCTCTTGTGAGGTACTTCTGTGGTCTTTCCAGTTGTTGCAGGTGTCTTGTAAGGTACATCCCAATGGGGCATTGTACTCTATGATGGGTCTGATGAGTGATGCATAGAGGGGCCTAATGACCTCTTTTGATCTGGATGCAAACCCTTTTGTGATTAGGTGGGCCACATAGAAGGATTTTCTAACCAGTTTGGCAATGTGATTATCAAAGGAGAGGTTACTATCTACTTGGGTCCCCAGATCCCTTATTATGTCTTCTGTATTTAGGGGCTACCACCTATGTGGTAGTTTGTGGGTACTTTGTTTTTTCCAAAGGGGATGACTATGCACTTTTTGACATTTAGCTTGAGGCCATGGTTTTGACACCAGGTATCCATCTCAGTGAGACCCTTTTGGAGGATGTCTGTATCAGTCAGAGAGTCAATTATAGCCCCTAGTTTGTAGTCGTCTGTGAACATGGTCAGCCATAGTCCTTCTTTGCTTGCCTGTACCTCTGAGAAGTATATGCCGAACAGGAGGGGTCCTAGGACTGAGCCCTGGGGAATGCCACTTTTAACTGGTTTAGAGTCAGACCTAGCTCTCGCAACTCTTACCATGTGGGTTCTGTCCGTGAGCCAGTTGGCAACCCATCTCGTGACATAGGGGTTTATGTTCAGGCAGGTAAGCTTGTCCATAATACCCAAGTGGGGAATGGTGTTGAAGGCCTTTGAAAGGTCTAGGTAGGCTGTGTGGACCACCTTTCCCTCATCTATAGCCTTGATAACTGTCTCAAAGAAGTCCACCAGGTTTTGGAGGCATGATCTGCCCTTAACAAAGCCGAACTGGATAGGGTCCAGTGTTTGAAGGTTTCCAATGTCTCTGTTAATGAGATCCATGATGATGCGCTCCATAGCTTTGCAGACCAAGCTAGTCAGGCTTATAGGGTGATTGTTCCCCGGGGTCCATTGTGGCTCCACCTTTGTGGAGTGGAATAATCATTGCTGTGCACCACTCTGTGGGCACATAGCCTGTGGAGAAGCTGAGTTTAAACAAACCCTGGGATTCATGAAGCTTGCACCAGGCGCTGGTGTAGCAACGGCAATCTAGCACCAAATATGGCCACCGAACTATTCAGTTATGAGCTGTTTCCACGTGCACTACCAGCGTACGGCAGAGTTGTGCAGCTCCCGGTGCATGTATGCTAATTACCTCATGCGCAGCAGTGTAGCATGAAAATGAAGGTATATAGCGATTCATGAAGTGGTGCAGGCATAGCGTAAGCATGTAGAAGTGTAAACTAAAAAAAAACGGTTTACATTTTGTCAAACATAAAATCAGAGCCATGAAAGCGGACCAAACTTACATATTATAATGTTAATATATGCCAGTGGCTAAATATATAGCCAATGGCATAAAACAACATGCACAACATATAAAAAATAGCATTTAATGTCATGGCCACACTAACGCAAAGTAAAACCGCAGTGCATCTGTACGCAAACGGGATCACAAGGAAAATATATTTAGATGTCATAAAACTGCAATGTAACACAATTCATGATATCCCCATAATAGTCAGTGGCATGCATGCTACACCACAACCATGGCGCAAGGGTTGCTAAGGGTCTGTGACAGTGTTCCGTGTGGTAACTAGGAATTAGCAGTCAATACCATGCAAATAAGTCAAGTAATACTGAATCGCAAATGCCCCGCCAGCGTAAGGATGTACCACACGGCGTAGCGGTACAACACCGAGGAGTGGCCTGGAGGTAAACATGACATCAAGAGAGGGGCGCACCACTGTAGCTGTTAGCACATTGGATCATTGCTAATCCATGTTGCGTGTTGCTAAGCAAAGTCGCAGGATAGGGGTGTGGAAGTAGCCATAGCTTTGCTTAGCTGAGAGTACACAAGGTAACCAAAAGTTCATGTGATCGTGGATGAAAACGTGGATGAAACCTGGTAAACAGCTGTGCGCAGCATGCACCACAGCTGAAACAGGAAGGATACAGGAAGACAATAAGGAAATGCTGCAGCATGGTAATTAGAGTACAAATGAATAATTAACACCTAGAAGCTCACAGTGGGCCATAGACAACAGCTAACAAGGCTGCTAGCAGCTACCTGCAGAACAGGAAAGGGGAGATGCCGTACAGCAAAGAAAAGAGAACTGTCACAGTAGAATAAGGCAAACTTGCAGTAGATCAGCTGCATAACACATTTCCCAACACAATCCTGGGTTGTGAAAGTACAAAACAAGAAAGGCGGCAGCTGAATGCATGCCTGACAATGGGAGGGGAATCGGGTTGAAAATTGAAGTAAAGGGCAATAGATGAATCATGGCAGCCAAGCATAAGTCAACACCAAAGGCCCCACAATAGCAGTACCTGCTGTAAAACCAATAATTAAGATACCCTGCAGCTGGAATAGCACAAACACACCCAATTACACCAGCATCACCCATTGCACAATAGTATAAGGTGTGAAAGCCCCACACACACACTTGTGTATTCCCAGACACTCTGCACCATTGGTGTATACAGATGGGGAACTTTTAATATGTACATGTTAGGGGTCACCATAGCTTTGATTCACCAGCATGTGTTGGAGACTGACGGTGGTGTGGAGGATGATGCTGACAACCATCTCAGGCACCAGAGGAAGAGAAGAATGTTCAGACCCAGGGTAACTTACCAGGGGCTACATGATCTGGAGATAGTAGAGCGTTACAGGGTGGACAGGGACATCATACAGCAACTTGTTGAGCTGTACCAGCCATGCCTCAGAGCCAGAATTAACAGAGGGGAACCCATCCCAGTGGACATGAAGGTATGTGTAAGCTTGAGAATACTAGCCACAGGTACCTTCCAAAGGCCAGCCGGGGATATCATGGGGATCTCACAGGCATCAGCATCCAGGGTACTCCACCAGTTTCTGGATGCCATGTTACCAGATGCCAATGAGCACATATACTTCCCCCAAATGCAGGAGGAGTTGGCCAGCAATATGCATCTCTTCCACCGTGTGGCAGACTACCCGGAGGTACTGGGTGCAATAGACTGCACACACATACATATCAAGTCACCACCTGGTGAGCAGGGTAGGTGCTACATAAACCGGAAGGGATTCCCCTCTATCAACTGCCAGGTCGTGTGCAATGCCCAGGGCATTATCATGGATGTGTGTGCTGGCAGCCCTGGAAGCTTTCACGACTCTCACATCTGGCATGCCTCACAGCTGTATTAGGTATTTGCCAGGGGGTACATCCCATATGGCCACCTGGTGGGGGATGCTGGCTATGCACTAGAACCGTGGATGATAACTCCCATTAGAAATGCACACACAGCCACGCAAGAATGCCATAATGAGGCACATGCAAAACCAGAATCATCATAGAGCACGTGTTTGGGATGCTGAAATCATGGTTCTGTTGCTTGGACATATCTGGTGGAGCCTTGCAGCACTCTCCAGGAACGTGTGCCCACATCTTTATAGTACGTGACATGCTACACAATATGATCCTGCAGAAACAGCTGCAGCAGGGACAGAATGGTGAAGGCCCTCACAGCCCATCACCATTGCCAAGGGACCCACAGGCACGGAGGGACTCAGACCACGAACACCCTGTGCTAGCCCCAGTAGGCAGATGGAGGCGTGCCCAGTATGCCCATGCCTTGGCAAAGAGGGAATGTATAGCACACACTGACAGTGTAGGCACTCATGGACTGACACCCTTCTCCACCTGCACACACAGCAAACATGGATGGCACACACACACGACCACCTGTAAATTGTCATGTATAGGTGGTCTGCTGTGTGTATCCTACATAGGTAGCCCTCAACTATTGTACACACAACCGACATTGGCACAAGGTAAGTCAATACCTGAACAGTAAATTAAGCTATCTTGTGTCCATACTGTATGTACAGGTTCCTAGATACATAGGTAGGTACATGCCCAGTTGCCGAGGCCACTCATAAGCATAGGCAAAACGTGTCTGCTATTGCCACCCCATCGATTAACTAACTGTCCCTCTGTGGAGCAGAGCCAATTGCGGGATCCCTGGGGTGTAGCCACTGTTCATCACCCACTCTGCAAGGATTCCCTGGAGTGTTAGTGAGGGGTTTTGTATAATGTAATCAGGGATGTATTTCCAAATAATGGGGAGTATCCCTGACAGGAATCTTCACAGATGTTTACATGTTACATAGTATGCCTTAAACACAGCTTGCATATATAGGTAGTTCTCCACAGAATAATAAACACGTGGAACACACAACCACTGAAATGTGCGTTAATCACCCTTGCACTAGCAATGCCTGCTGTGAGAGTTAAGGTATCACTGCCAGGATTAGAACACGCAACTATGTACACATTCATCACAATAACATACCACTAAGCTACCTGAGATGTTCCAATGGCAGTCGTGTATACTGACAGGATAAAACACAAAAGGTAGGAATGTGTTGAAATAGGACAAACCAGCATGTACCCAATGAAACGTGTATGTTTTATATATATATATATATATATATATATATATATATATATATATATATATATATATACATCATCATATATATAGAGAGAGGGAGAGAGAGAGATTTATGTCGATATATGGGGATATACATATATATGTAGATATATAGATAGGTTAACAATATCTGCATAACCATGGAGGTACATATAAATGGGATACCTACCACATACCGACTGCTTTACAAACCGACGCTCGTAATCCCGAGGCTTAAGGTCCGAAAGAAAACAGTACCGAAACACCAGACGTGCGAGGTGTAAAATCACGATGTTAAGGAACAGTTAGTCAGTGCTTCTGGTGTTGCGGTTCATGTAGGTTACTGTGTGTAAGTGTGTTTCTTAGGACTGTAGTGTGTGTAAGTGTGTGTTCTGTGTGTGGTGTGTGTTCTTGGGGGACTGTAATGTGTGGGTGTGGATTAGCTTTGTGCGTCTGTTTGCGCGACCTAGGAGGTAGAATATTAAAGTAGGAGGTGGTGTGGGGGGGGGGGTGCAGACACCTACATGGGGGATGTAGGGGGGCTTGGCCACCTCCTCATACAGAGTGTAGGATCTTTTGTTTGGATGTGTTGGGTAGCAGTGTGTCTGTGTGTGCGTGTATGTGTTCCATGTTCGTGTTACTTTTGAGAGTTACTATCGCTGTCGGTAATGTGGGTTATGGGATTCTGGTCCCGGTACTGTGTGTGTCGGAATTCTGTGGTTTCGGGATTCCATAGGTATCCCGTATACAGTGGTTGAAGTGTTCATATATGTGTATAACATGGACCATAGCAATCACACATTCCGCTACTATCAACCTTTATGAACAAAGGATATGGAGAGTATATGCCTATACACTATTACAAATATGTCCTATGGACATGAGCCAGTGATAGTGTTACCACCTAACCCACTTTGCGAGGGACACTCCCTCTATGGGCGGATGTGTCTTGACCAAATATATTAAACGTGGCAAATGTCCTGGGATTGTAAGACATAATTATGTCCCATATGTACTGTAATAGTTGCATACAATAGTTATTTCTGTATCTAAAATACCTACATGTTACAAGAAACAGGATAAGCAACTAAACTGCTACAAGAATAAGCTTATATTTAAGCAAGAAAGGAAAGTTCTATCCCTTGTACCAACTGTGGGTTTGTGTCGGCCTGTAAATTCTGATGTGTGTCCTGAAAATGTCCCACTATGGCCATATGAAAAGGTGGCATACTATACAGGAATCACATAACAGTACCTTAATGAATCAGCCTGCAATTACCATTGTATTAGTTCACAAAAGGATAGGTGTTCAAATAGGGAAGGAACCCTCACGCACATATCAATTATGTATAAAAGCAGTTCCTACACACCTGCATCTGCTATGCACACCCACCAACATCACCCCACACCCAAACATATTACAATACAAACTGTAATAACATCACAAATCATTCACTCACTGTACGACATCTGCAGAAGCCTTAACATACCTTGTCAGAGACACACTAACATGGCCCTAAGTGAAATAGCTTCTGTTATACAATGGAACAGATGCTGATATTACAGGGTTTATTTGCACTAATCCCGTTTCAGAGGGTTGTGTGTACACCGGGATGTGTTAGAAATTACTGAGTAACAGCACAGTATGCTACACTTGTACACCAAATCAAGGATGTCTGGTGAGCACACTGTAAACCACATAACAGTTCATGCATAGCCATACAGCCTTGAGCTGGCCAAACATCCTTGCCAGACTTAAACATCTGCAGAAGTATCAGGTACAAACAAACCCTGCATAAGTAGCTATGTTCTGAAATATAACAGCTGTACTCATATGTAGAACAAAATCGTCTAGCCATTACACACAGTCCATGGAAGTCATGAAGCTAATATATCTCTGTGTGTCTCCATATAGCTGTTGAAATATATCACAAACAACACATCCAGGCCATCTTCCTCGAAAGTAAGGCAAACGGACAATGTCCAAAAGGAGTACTCAGTTATACACCACTGTTGCCATGGTATCGGCTAATGGAGTAGCTGCACAGCTGATGTGCATCTAATTAACTACTTTGGAACAGCAATTGGTGGACAGGATACAACATGTTACCAATATGCAACTAGAAAAGCATGTGTTATCACACATTCAAACCATCCATATATACCAGCGGAGCGTTACAAAGAACATTGAAACACAAACTGAAAAGGATTGAATCAACAGTTAACGACACCTCGGGTTACTAATAAGGTATGTAGAACAGTCATTATGTCTGTGTATGTAGTACCTTTCTGTAGTATTTAAAGTGCACGCAATCCATATAGTGGAAACAGTTATCTTGTAGTGATGTATTGTTGAGCATAGTAACACTTGTAGTATTTGTGTGTACTGCTGTAGGTCACAAGGCAAACACTGCATACACCACAAGGGATGCTATATAAGGGCTTTGAACAGAAATACTCCTCACCAGCCGATGTCAGTGGCAGGCATAGTCCAAGTATGTGCTATAACAGGGGATAATATATGTTGATATATTGTAACTGTAGCCATATGTATGGGTGTATTACTGAGAATAACATGTGGAAGGTTGGGCTACTGTGCAATTATGATTTGCATTGTGGGAAATTGTGCCAAAAACTGTGTAATGTACAGTATTGTAGGCAGATATGTATTACAAGCTACATAGCATTATTGTAATGTTAGGCAAACATTAGTTATGTCTATTGGCATTTACAATACACAATAACAGGATACATATGTATTTTAGTCACCTGACAGTTTATCAGCATGATAGCAAAGTAAAATGTAAGAGCTAGTTAACTATCCATGCAAATAAGACATGTAATATGTGCAAAGGTAGGTACTAGGCTGTCTTACCAAGAGTATTTGTAAGCCTAGCTAGAGTGTGTTGGCTTTTGCCACCCCCATAGGTTGGTTCCCTGTGCCTCTGAATGGCTGAGCCATTAGTTCCCTGTGCCTCTGTCCAGCAGAGCCACTGCAGTGATCCCTGGGGTACATGTCTGTCTCCCATCCACACGTCAAGGTTTCCCTTGAAGAGTGCTAGTGAGTGGCCCTGTCTGATGTACATTGGAATCATGTTCCAAAGCATGGGGAGTGTCCGGGTCAGGAATCTATCCATTCAGCGCATCCTACTCATCGTGTATATCCCTAGAGCATGTGGCTCTCAGGGGCCTCTGTTTAGGTGGAGCATATCCAGCAATACAGGGTTGGACATGGGCCTTGTATGTCAAGCAGAGATCACCTGTGAATATGCAGTATGCAATGGTGTACAGCTGGAGTTTCTTAGGTTGGGCTGCATAGGTCATCTGTTTGAGGTCAGTAATCCTCTTGGTGTGGTACTGGTGTGGTCTTTCAAGCTGTTGCAGTTGTCTTGTAAGGTATATTCCAAATGGGGTGTTGTATCCTTTAGTGGGTCTAATATGTCATGAGTAGAGTCACAATGGCCTCCTTTGATCTGGATGCAAACCCATTAGAGATTAGGGGGGCCATGTAGAAGGATATTCTAACCACCTTGTCATTATGGGTATCGAAGGAGAGATTGCTATCTACTGGGGTTCCCGGATCCCTTTTTACCTTTTCTGTATGTAGGGGACTAGCACCTATGTGGCAGTCCACGGGTAATTAGTTATATCCAAATGGGATGACTATGCACTTTTAGGGATTCAGCTTGATGCCATGATATTAACACCAGGTATCTGTCTCAGTGCGATCCTTCCAGAGGGTGTCTGTAACAGCTGGGGAAACAATTATGTCCCCTAGTTTGCAGTCGTCTGCAAACCTTTTCAGCCAAAGCCCCCCTGTGCTTGTCTGTACATCAGAGAAGTATATACCGAACATGAGGGGTCCTAGGACTGAGCCCTGGGGGATGCCACTTGTAACTGGTATACAGTCGGACCTAGGGTATGCAACTCCCACTGTGTGGGTTCTGTCCGTGAGCCACTTTGCAAACCATCACATGATGTAGGGGTTAATGTTCAGGTGGATGGGTATGTTGATAATACCAGAAGGAGGAATGGTGTTAAAAGCCTATGAAAGATCTAAGTAGGCTGTGTGGACCTTCTTACTCTCATCTAATGCCTTGGCAACTGTCTCCAAGAAGTCCACTAGGTTTAGGAGGCATGGTCTGCCCTTAACAATGCCAAACTTGGAGGGGTCAAAGGTTTGGAGGTACCCAATGTCTCTGTGACTGTGATCCATAATGTACATCATACCCTTGCAGACCAGGCTAGTCAGGCCTATAGAGAAATAGGTCCCGTGGTCCATTGTGGCACCATCTTTGTGGAGTGGGATAACTGTTGGTGTGTGTGTGTGTGCCATTCAGGGGGCACTATGCCCGATGTGAGGCTATTATTGAACATGGTGTGTAGGTGGGGAGACAGTACGTTCTGAAGTTCATGTAAAACGCAGCCTGGGATGTTGTCCGGTCCCACGGATGCTGTGATATTGGCTTTAGAATGTGCAGCTTTGAGAGGGAGGGGGAAAAGGTAGCACTGAACCTATATGCCAGGATGTTGCCAATATCAGTTGTTTCTGTAATGTTTGTGCCTTTGTGCTGTAACTCAGAGCAGATCTGGTTGTTGACATTGAGATATGTGACATAGCTATAGAATGCTTTGTGGTTGTTGTTGGAATTAGTGGCATTTTAGTTTTCGTAGCTAGCTTTGGAGGATCTTATAAGGAATCTCCCCTTCTTACTGAGGCTGGTCAGGGAACTCCTCCACGCATGGGATTGTACTCTCGTTTGCAACAGTGTCTTCCTCTTGTAGTACAGTTTGTTTATGGCAGGGGACCACCAGATTGGTTTCCTTAATTAGGAGTATAGTGTCCTGGTTCTGTTTGGGATAGCACAAGCCATGCACTCATGTAAGTGCTTATAGAGTGCATTTGTGTAGGATTCAGCAGTTGTAACAGTATTGTCCATCTGCATGGGTGTCATGATGTTCACCATGTCTGTCTTAAGAAGCATGTAGTTGGCTTTGTAGACATATTATACTGTGGTTCCCTTAATGGGGGGTGAGGGTGGGATGTGGATATCAACGGTGTTCAGCTCATGGTCAGATCAGACTAACGAGGAGTTGACTTCACGTGTGGAGCACCAGTCACTCATGTTGGTAATGTCTAGGTCTAGGATATTGTTGCCCCTGGTGGGTGTGTGGATATGTTGATTCAGGGCATTGGTGTTTATGAATTCCAGAAAGCGTTGAGCTAATGTGTTGGTACACGAGTAGTTTTCCTAGTTAATGGTGGGGTAGATTCAGTGAGACTATGTGATGAGTGTGGTGTGGTGCGAATGTTTACCTTCTCCACATGACTGTCAGGGTCAGGCTTGGTTGGAGAGACCATTACCTCCAGTTTGGCTAGATGAGTGCATCTCTCACAGGTTGTAGTGTTGGGTGCTAGGCGGAGAGGCTTGTCTGTGTACATGAGGCAATGTGTACATTGCCTCAAGATGTCCAGATTCATCAGATAGACAGGTGAGAACACTGGCAGTTGACTCTTGGACATGCCTGAATATAGAACTACTTTCACCTAGATAAGTGAGGAAAGTGAGTACAAGAGCTAATTTACTATAAGCAAGTGAGAAAAGTATGTACAAAACCTGTTTATCCTTACCTCTAGGTAATGAGGAAGATTGAGTGCTATAGTAATTATTAGCTTACGTAGTGCTTACAAGTTATGAACAAGTGCTGAGCATGAATAAGCAATCCAGATAGGGTCTTGGATAACATAAACACACGGCCCCCTCCCCACAACAGGTACACAATCATATATCCATGTACACCACAGGGCCCCAGTACCCACAACTATGCAGGTACAAACTGCACTCAGGCTGCATGGGACCTGTCCACATCACAGGTTGTATCATACACATATGGCAGAACAAGATGCTCTCCACGTACACATCATGTAAAACATAGCTCCATGTCAGGTTGTGTCCACACTGAATGGTGCACACCAACAGGTATCACAACCCACAAAGGGGGAGACACCACTGATAATGGCAAGTACTGCACTACTACCCTGCTGAGTCTAGTCTGGAAGGTCATGAACCTTGATCAATTAATTGATGTCAGCAGTACAGATGTAGATGACAGTATGGTTGATGTCACATTGCATATCATAACCTTGCCAGGTCATAGGACATCATCACCTATACTGTGTACCACCTACACTTGGTATACTAGATGTACATTCCTATGTTACAGGAGTGTTTTGCAACAGGACTGCTGGCAGAACCAACACTACAGAAGGTGTCTCAATAATACATGCTCATCACACCAGTGGCAGCTACAGTATGTCAGGGTTAATGAATTTTATTCCCCCTCATTGTAGTCCATACCTCACAGACAAACAGAAGGCATCTGCCTGTTGAAGTATGCAAATGACTATGACCTAGGAGCAATAGCTGACTCAGGAGTGTTGTGGACAACATACAGAAGGGCCTTTGTGGGTGAGGTGTGTGTGAAATATGGCCACAATCTGCCAGCTACATATTGCATTGTCACCCCTATGTTAATAACCCTGTACCCATGAACTACCACCTAGGCAGCGGTCAACATAATGGACACTTGTGTGTAAGGGATGCAGCTGGGCAGTTGTCTTTCCTGTGATAGCCACGTCACCACACCTGTCAGGTAGTCATATGTGGCAACTCTAATAATGATAGGGTGCCATCCATGAATTTAGAGATCATTGTTCAGCCATACACAACACCCAAGTGACCCATATCAGATCACATATTTCCTTTAAGAGGTATTGGCCATGTGCAGATGGCCTACACCAGCCTTCCCATTCCCCGTCTCTACTATGTAGCATGATGCATACCCTGAATAAATCCATGTCCAACCTAGTGATGTTGGACATGCTACATGTACTCATCCTGATCTTGAACACATATGTCATGGACATCCACCTTCCACATGCTGGACAGATCCTTGTCCCATACACTTTACATAGTCCTGCCGTGCTATGCATTCCTGTCCATCAAAGCTGCACATTTCTCCCCTCTCAGACATGGTGTGATGACCGCATGGTAATGCATGGTAAATGTATCATTAACCCTGTGGATCAGTAATGTGGCACTGTTCCACCTGGCCCCACAGACCTGCCTGTCGGCTACTGCCAGGTAACCTTTTATCCTAGATTCATACATGGCACATGGCATATTGCCCACTAGTTGACTTTGACTTTGTACTATAGTTGATATCCATCCCTGCAAATATGATCTGGCTAGCCAGTGTCCCATGTGTATCACATGTGCAACATAGGTGATACATGGCAGGATGTTGAATTGCTGTACAGTGCCGCGTAGATGTATATGGCAGAACACATACATGTAAAACCTTATGTGAGCAAGTCTGCAGGGTCACAGGTCATGTCTGTTAAGGCAGTGTAAATCCTTATATGTGACATATACACAGCATCAAGGTCAACTGGATTAATGCGGACACATCCAGCCATGTGTTGATAGGTAGGAACACCAGTACAGGCAAACAGACATGCCCACATCAAGACAGCATCCACATGGAGTATGAGCAATGTAATCAGGTGACACACACACATATATGGTGATAATATCCACTCAACATTGAGTGTCACATGTGTGTGACACAAACACATCAGTGTCATGTAGGTTTGCAAATACAACTATTTAAATTTAATAAATGTGATACACATGTATGTTCAGCTGTAGCTCTGTATGTCTTTGTGAATTACTGTGACCTGTCTCCGTCATTATGTCTTCCAGGTATGCCGCATGCAACAAAGCTACCCCCTTTTACCTGCTTGGAGGATGAGGCCCTCATCCCATACCTACTCGGCAATCACGATATCCTGTTCAGTCATGTGCCACAGGATGCACAGCAGCGGGATGCCCTGTGGATGGAACTTCGCAGGAGGGTTAATGATGTTAGTGGCCACAACTGCACAAACAAGCAGGTGCACGGACACTGTACAGACCTCATTAGATGGGCGAAACAGTGTGCAAATGCAATCGCCAGGGAACAAGGTGTAACAGGTGGTGGGCCACCAACCCAGCCCCCACTCACACGTACCGAGTAGCTACTGACCAACCTGGGGACACCTGCAGAACCACATCCACAAGCCTTAGTCGATATTGTGGAGGTGGGTGTCTCTCAACCACTGAGACTGGAGTTGCCTGGTAAGTCAGTACTGCACCTATAACAACTATATTCCATATAGTTGCATGTGTCACTGTACAATATGTAATGTAAAATCATATGCAAGGCATGTATACACACATGCCGCATACTATATTATGCTACTGTGTGCATGCACCCATGTGCATACACCATAGTATAGTCTAATGTACTGGTGTATGTGTTATGCACATTGCACCCTGTAGCCATTATACAGGCGTGGATTATGCTCATACTGCTGTGTTACTCCTATTTAGGTACCTCTGGTGTTCCGCTGTGACAGCAGCCTATTGCAGGTGAAAGTGTTATTATTTATCAGGAATTGTAATGCACAAATCTATCTGCCATGTGGCCATTTACAACATGTACACATAACGTATGGTCCTGTCACACTATACAGGTCGGACCTGCGATGCATCACAATGACTACCCATGTGCAACACTTGCAAACTATGTGAATCATCTCACTGACATGAATCCTCACAAACTATCATGGCCAGATGTGTGGACAGCTGTGCATACAATGGTGGAGGTGCTGTTAACTTTAGGGATGTACTACAGATCAGAACTACGCATGTGGTGAATACAAACAGTACTACACAGTGGGCTGGAGTATGGCCAGCTCACAGGATTCACTGGTGTGGATCATAGCCCTGCTATGAATGTCACACAATGTGATGTGCTACCTTAACATGTCCATGACATCTAGTGGCCTGGCTGCAGCACTGCCTACCTAACCTGAAAACATATCCCACATACCACCCTTTATCTGCATAACCCTGTTGTCAGTGGAGCATATATGTCATAGGGGGCAACACAGGCATGTGAAATAGATGCCTGTCACAATAATTTGGACAACACATGTACACACATGGCCATGGAGGATGGCCAGAGACATGGAACAACACACACAGTAGATGTGATGTGCTTGTGTGTACACCCTGTCATACAATGGCTACACATGGTCCAACTATGGCCTTTGTATAATGATCATATTGTAGATGTGGAACACTAGACATCCTACAGGCCTGTGCACATCTTGTGTAGGCGTAACATCAATCCACCACATAAGATGTGTTGAACATCTTGAGGGTGTGGCGACATGACAGCAGTCACCTGTACAGTATCCACATCAGCCCACAGATACAGTACATTCCCCTTGCTGGTGTTGGACATCAATGTCATACTTGCTCCTCATGTGTGTGTGTGTGTGTGTGTGTGTGTGTGGTACACAGATGTCATGTGGGACATGGTGTACCAACGTGTTCGCCATGTCTGGCCATAGTTGCCAGGCAGCAGCAATATGGTTGCAGATGTGCAGGGGTGTCATCCATATACCCATCAGTGACCTGTATCACAACTTCCACATCATGGTTTAGTGTGTATACACCTCAATGACATGGGTCACATTCCACAGTATGTATATGTACTGTATCTGAACACAGTCAAGGCTATGAACCCTCTTTTTAACTCACACTGTATAGCACTAGAGATGCCTCATGATTCCCTGCAATGGCCATGCACATCAGCTAAATGTGTAGTATATCTGTAGGGCAGACAGACAACACTGCATTGGGACACCATTGCCCCACTGTATGTGTGACAGGACACCATTTTGTTAAACATGTATGCATGCCTCATGATTCCCTGCAACAGCCATGCACATCAGCTAAATGTGTAGTATATCTGTAGGGCGGACAGACAACACTGCATTGGGACACCATTGCCCCACTGTATGTGTGACAGGACACCATTGTGTTAAACATGTATGCATGTCATTGCACACGTCAGCAGATCACATGTCATACTACATGTGATTGTCAAGGACATATGCCACACATCAGGCAGGTGTACTGTTAACCTGTGCTGGTCTACATGGTGTAACACAGGGATGTATGCTAACTACAACTATGATTGTGTAATTTGCATGCCGTCTGCTATGACACATGCATGCTGTTGTGTGCAACCCAGGGATGTATGATAACTACCACTATTATTGTCTGCGCTGCATGCTGTCTGCCATATCACTTGCATGTTGCATGCCTTCTGTCATATCACATGCGTGTGTGTCTGTGTGTGTGTCTATTGTATAGATTGTAATGTACAGTTCTTGTCTTCCCTCACAGATGATGTAGGTGCATTGCCCTCCTGCGGTACAACTGATGTTAGTGTCCCCACAGACTCTAGCAGTGATGATGAATGTGTGATTGAGTCACAGGCAGAGATGTCAGGGGCTGAAACTGTGCCATTGGTTGCCATTCCATCTATATCCCCCTCATCCCCGCACAAAGATCCCATACCTGCACATACCCCATCACCAGTGGCCATAGAGGAAGGACAGTTGGTGCATGGTAGCTTGAAACAGGAAAGTGTGGGGGCTATGGAAGGTGTGCCTGCACACCATGGTGTCAGCCAAATGACTGATGGTGCCCCACACAGGCACGTGGCCAGTGATGCTCATAGGAGGACCTCTGGCCAACATGCTCCTGCAAGACAGAGCGCAGCAGCTGGTGTCACCAGATGCATGTTTCAGGCTGTAATAGAGGCACAGGCATGTGCTGAACAATGCAACAGAGACGATCAGAGGCTACAGAGGGCTGCTGTCCATTCTTTAAACAACAACATCCAGGCAATGGTAAAGGCTCAACAGCAGATTGCTTAAGGTTTGGATAGATGGTTGGGTAATATGGTTGGAGTCCTTGACCATGGCATGACAATCTGCGAGCATGAGCTGTCTGTGCTGGAACATCTGGTAGGAGTGAGGCATCAGGCATGTGGACGTAGGCCTGCTACATCACCTGTGTCAGGTCTAAGTGTACGAGCTACCTCACATGTCCACTCCCATAGTGGCGGTAGCAGGAGCAGTGAATCTGGTGCTGTGCTGTCCACACCACAACACAGTAGGCCATGTGAATGTGGCCCAGGACAGTCCCAACAGGGACACGGTTCCAATGGACAAGTGAGATCAGACAGTACCCAATCTGCACCTCTGCCTGGTAGTGCCTGTGCAAACCCTGGCAGGCACAGGTCACATGTCTGTGGCCGGACACTGTGAAATGTAAAACCTCACCTGTACAGTCTGCAGCTGTCAATAATACCCCTGTGTAGGCCAGACACATGGAAGAACTGTGTGCATACATACACACACACACTGGAAACATATGCAGAGCACCGCAACACACACATGCATCACATCCACACACGCCCAGTTAGATCAAAGGCCCAAACCCACACACATGATGTCATCCAATGGTGCAGCCTGGGCCTCTGGCAAACATTAACACCCTGTGCATATGATGATGCCTGTGCCACATCCCTGACATCCACACCATCGGTGCTGGGACATGCTCATATGGCCTGATGCACAGGGTGAACAGACTAGGAAGATAAGTGTAGTTTACAATTGTTGAGAACTGTTGACAGGCAGCAGATATACCATGTAGTACAGGTGTACAATACTGTTAACAGTTTGTGTCTTGTGTAACAACAGTAACTGCGTGTTGGTCATAATGTTCTGCTGTCCTCCTTCAGGTCTAATTGCCCGTGCCTGTGGATGTCAGTGTTTGCAGTTAGTGTCCCATATGTCAATGTGGAGTACTCACAGGTATGTATGAATATACCAGCATGCACCGTGTAGCTGCCACAACAACACGTCTACTGATCCAAAAGCATGATAGCTGTGTATTAAGCTACTGTGACCACAGACGTGACATCCATAAAGGGTGACATCACAGGTACAGTTACATGGAGTGGTGAGGTAAGAGAGTGGTCTAGCTGATTATAAGGGTAGAGGCCAGTGGGAAGTGTGATGCCTCATTGGGAATCAGTAATACATGTTCCCATGACAGGATGCCAACACACAACTGCACCCACACACTCAGGTATTGACACACATGTATTCAGTGACACAATAACACACCCACACACTCACAGATTCACCGACACAGTAACACACACTTGCACACAGTTGCTACTGGTGAGGTGAGGACCCCTGCCTATGTGCAAATCATCATTACAGTACTGTGCACCTACATGACACGCCACAGAGAATACACATGTACAGGTAGTCAGTACGGCCTAAGATCGGGGGCATCAACACAGATAGTAGAATGCATCGCCTGGATGGTGGGAGGGGTCTTATCAGTTCAGTATGGTAACATACATCCTCATCCCAGGGACCAGTCAGCCCTACATATACACACTGTGGCATTCAGTATTTAATACACCTATGTCATGCACATATAGATACCTCACATGTGTGAGATACACGCCCCTGCCTATGTTCTGCTTTCTACATTGCAGTCTGTACAGATGTGTAAACTAGTGTACAGGAGAGTGAGTAACAATTGAGATGTATTCCCCACAATACGTGACATATATGGACACACACGCAACCACACATGCCAGTACTGTGAATCTCAGACCTGCCTAGCTCATGTTATGTATGTCAGACATTCAGCAGCATTGCACACGTTACAAACTGTACTGATGCTTCCTGTGGTAACAGTGCTGATATATGCACTAGGGATGTCTTAACTATTAACAGGTGTCAAGTGATTTACCTTCGCTGTCACCCTGACCACTGTCTATGTTGTGTGTTATGTCCTTCAATTAACAAAACCATTGCTTACCGGTTACACAGGGTATTGTAGGACCGCTTGTGACACACCTGTGAGCTGTCCACAGCAAACACCCATCTGCAAAGATGCCCCACCACTTAGTTATTTCTACACATCTGTCCATACCTGAGGCACATCTTTCTGTACATTCAGCATATCACCATATACAGTTGGCAATGTTGAGGCTGCATTGCAACTGCATGATGTACTAGGATACACATCACCTGCACACATCAGCAACTGCACACGCATGTTATCTGAATGCACAACACTATGTGTACAGGTGTGTAGGTCCTACAATCCTGACATTTGGGCATGTTTGTAGGCATTGCAATTGGTGGACGTGTAATGACATACATGACATATGAACTGTTGTATGATATGATGGGTGTAATGGGTGACCAGTACAGAGGGAATGTTACCTCTGTCAACATTGATATCACACCTTATGTACTGTTAGCATTCAGCAGCCATGGACCTACATTCCATGTGCATGTGTGTAATGGCTGTAGCCACCTGTTTGCACAAAGGACAATAACAGCTATGCTATTTACAGGTATATTGTGTGTTTGGCATGTACATACCCAGGGCAGGTACAAGTATGTCATATCCATACATGAGGGTGTGTACTGGTGTACAGCAACAGACATCTGCTAATGGTGGACAGTACTGAGGGCCCTTGGTATGTGTACAGCTGACCTGGTCACAGACAGTGGTATCATTGCATTCCATAACACATGATGCAACTGTATCAGTACATGTGTACTGTCTACAGTTGATGTAGAACTTAGTACAGTACACAGGTCAAGGGTCTCATGGTGGCATACTCATCTGTCATACAACATGTATGGTTGCGTGGTGGTGGTCCGAGGGCATGATGGTGTCTGCAGTTTACATCCTAGAATGCAGCATGTGACACTGTGTCCTGCCACATGGCACATCTGTGATGCCTTTCATGGGGGGAGCAGTCAGTACATGTGAGTAGCCTGGAGTGGTCCGTACCTGTGTTATGGCCCACATGTCTGGTTCTGAGGTATATGGTGGTAGTTCTAGGTTCTGAAGTATATGGTAGTAGTGCTGTTGTGCACTACAGAGCCATCAGCCAGGTGTTCCTCACTGCACAGATGTCAGTACTCCCCATTGTTGAATCTACAGTGACCAGCTGTGAATATGGACACTACACATCTAACACTGGTTAGCATAAGAAAACAATGCAGTTGTCCTGTAGGTGTATGGGAGTTAACCTGTGTTTAGGACATTTGCCTTGGAATGGCACTGTGTGGGCGGATGCAACTTGTGTAATATCCCCACTCCCTTGAATCATGGATGCATGTGATATGTGACAAAGGCCTGCCTACTGTCAGCCATGTCATCCCGGAATGACAGCAGATGTTGTGTAAAAGACCGGTGTCAAATATATGTAGAGAAGTGTTCCTGCTAACAATAACAACTACTAACACCAGAGCCCATTACAATGTGTTCTTTACGTCTACCCGTAATAGCATGGCCACTGTGGCCTTCCGTGTTTAGCATCAGAGTGTATCCCTGTCAGCCCTGTGCTACTAGGAGTATGAGCATGCCCAGTATATCCTTGTGTAGATGGACACATAGTAGTGCATTCTGACCAGCCCTGTGTTACTAAGTGTGTGAGCATGCATCAGAGTGCATCCCAGTCAGCCCTGTGCTACTAGGAGTATGAACATGCCCAGTATATCCTTGTGTAGATGGACGCATAGTAGTGCATTCCATCCAGCCCTGTGCTACTAAGTGTGTGAGCATGCCCAGTGACACCTTGTGTCGATTATGTGCCTCTGTGTATGGGCATGGCCATTGTAACCCTATATAGTGGTAGTAGTCATCCATTCCACAGATGGGCATACTCCAGGTCAGGATAGATTCCTACTTTAAACACACAGGTTCACAAGTATGTACATCTTAACTGCCAGCATCCCTGTTGATGTCCACATTCCCAGAAGGTCATAATGACAGCCTTGAAATGTGTGGTCTGTGTGGCACGATTCGTAAGTATGTAGTATTGTAATAGTAATCTGTAAATAGGCGGGTGTTCCATTCCTGCCACTGGCGTGTGTGTGTGTGTGTGTATGTCTGTCCCCATTTGCCAGTGGACTGTAAATTGCTTTTAGACTGCCCACACTCCATACATTTCTTATACCCACTTTTAGCAAGGCCAATGATGTCACCCATCTACAAATACAGCTCTGGGAGTGCTGTGTCCCAGTGATCTCGGTAACGTGTTCTGTAACTGCGTAATGCTGTAGTGTGTAATAAAGTAGTTAGGTCAGGGTTCTAGTCCCACACTTGCCATATGTGTGTGTGTGTGTGTGTGTGTGTGTGTGTGTGTGTGTGTGTGTGTGTGTGTGTGTGTATGTATGTGTGTGTGTGTGTCCCCGGTTGCCTGAGGACTGAGTAATGCTTTTATACTGCTCACACTCCATACATTTCTTATACCCACCGTTAGCAAGGCCGCTGATATCACCCATCTACAAATACACCTCTGGGAGTGCTGTGTCCCAGTAATCTCGGTAGTGCATTCTGTAACTGTGTAATGCTGTAGTGGAGTAAGGTAGTTAGGTCGGTGTTCTAATCCCAGACATGCCAAGTGTGTGTGTGTGTGTGTGTGTGTGTGTGTGTGTGTGTCTGCCTGCATGAGACAAGTACAGTGCTTTGTAGTATTCACCGTAGCACATGCTCTAAACACGTGTTGCTGCAGTGTGATATGATAGGGGTTTGTATACAGGACATGGCAAGTGTGTGTTTGTCTGTCAGAGCCTGTGCAGAGGTGGCCATGATTGTCTTACCATTGGACATGTTTGGGAGTGGGTTTTGTAGTTTTCCTATATGGTATCCATCTTATGACACATTGGCCACCTCACGAGGAGTACAGCTGTCAATCAGCCATGGCACTGTGTTGGCAAGCCATACCCATACATCTGGCAAAAGGCCTGGTGAACTTAGTATGCAGCTAGGAGTACAGCTGTCAGTCAGCCACTGCACTGTGTTAGCAAGCCATACCCATACATCTGGCAAAAGGCCTGGTGAACTAAGTATGCACCCAGGAGTACAGCTGTCAGTCAGCCACAGCACTGTGTTGGCAAGCCATACTCATACATCTGGCAAAAGGCCTGGTGAACTAAGTATGCAGCCCTACTAGTACCCGGTATATGTCCCGCACCCATGTGCCATGCACATACAACCTTGCCTAGGATATCCCACTATGTTGCTAGTAACATGCATATTGAGGACAGATAGTAGGCATGGTGTGAATGCAGTGGCCTGCAGAGGACATGGCACCCTACAGCAGTACAATAGGCACATATATGCGGACATTGTGCCTTCACTTTGTTCCACACTGAATGCCTGCAACATATGTTGTGCCATCAAATGTGATCCACTAAGGCCAGACAATGCTGTACACATGTGCCTTGTATGGACACATGCCACTGACACCACGGAATACCTGTATCATACTATCCATGCAGGTGCAGGGCTGACCTGCTCACTATAAGCAGCTTTCGCCACACCAGGCCAGTATTGGCATATCAGGGTATAACAGGCTGTGCACACTAAATGTGTCTGCCAAACCAGGTACACCTGTACATGTCACTGTACAGTATTGTGGGACATGCACATCCCAGGCAATGTCCATGTGAAGGACTATCAAACACAGACATGGCATGCATTGCAAAGCTATGGCCCTACACATTGGTAACCAGGATGTCAGGCCAGGTAATGCAGTACCCATCTGTGTGGGACATTGCAGACACTACACCGCTGCACTGCACTCCATTGTTGGGTGAGACGATGGCAAGGATTACCCCTCACCCAGCCTTGTACAGCCGTCTTGCACAGCCAAACACTACACACCCATGGAGCAATGCATACCTGCATGCCAGTACTGGCAACCTGTGTCTGTGTGTTTGTTGTGATGCTCCCAACCAAAGTCACTCCCAGTATAAACCTCGTTGGCATACCAACAGTTGTCAAGTACTTTCACATGCCCTAGCCCATAGAACCTCCAGATATCCCCTGTGGTGCATGTGGTCCTCTGCATTACTGTGGTGTGGCAAACTAAGTAGTTATGTTGTGTATTTGTGGCCCTGGAAAAGGTTTCAATGCATGTACATTAGAGAGTGTGGCTGTGGTGACAATGACATCCATTCATGTGGACTGACATGTGTGCCACACCTAATGTATGTCTACTATATCTGTTGCAGATGGCACTCACTCACCTACACACATGTTTTACAGAACAGCAACATGTCGCCTTTGTGGCACATGTAGTAATGTCATGCACATGTAATAGTAATTGTAACTGTAACACATTGCATTTAAGTTACCTGGCACTTGCTCACTAAAGCAATTATATAAGTCAGCACTAAAAAATTAAAAGCACTACACCCTCACAAACTCCCCTTGAGTACTTTGTTCCCCATTAGCCCTTTTTTTCAATTATAAAGGAATTCCCAATACTATTCTAGCATGTCCAAAGGTCAGTTGTCAATCTCCTCTCCGGTCCAGCTGGTGAATCTGGGAATCTTGAGGTAATGTTACAACTGCCTCATTTACACAGACAACCCTCTCCTCCTCCCAACAAATTCCAACACATGTGAGAGATGCAACCATATAGCCAAACTGGAGGCTAAGCTCTCTCAACTCAGTATTGGCGTAACCAGTCAGGAGGAGAAGGAAACCACACTCACTACAATTCCAGTCTCACATAGACCTACCACGACAGCAAACCAAACACATAAACACACAAGAACATACTCGGAGGCTCTAAATAAAAATCTGCCTAAGCAGCAGAGACCTCCAAAGCAGACACCCAAGCAACCGCTACCCCAAAACAAAACACGTGCAACACATAGCTCACAAAGCCAGTGTGCTGAACAGTCACAGCCCTTAAGGCTAAACAACACACCTGATACACTTGTAATAGGTGACTCTATCGTCAGGCACACTGACGTCCCGCTCACCAGGCTGAACAGGGAGAAGGTCATGGTGAGCTGCCTGTCGGGCACTAGGATCCGCCACATAACACAAGCACTCAGGTCACTCCAAGGCAAGTACAAATATGACTCAGTCATTGTCCATGCTGGTGTGAATGACCTGAGATGTACCTCCCTGGACTACATGAAAAGAGACATAGAGGAGTTCTCTGAGTATGTAGCCCAGGCCGGTATGACCCTGACCTTGAGTAGCATCTTACCCTCACCAAGAATGATGCCACAATATGAAGACAAGATGATCAATTTCAACAATTGGCTTAAGTATTGGTGTCATTCAAAGGGGATCCAATGCCTGTCAGCCTGGGATGACATGCTCGACAAGCCACGATGCTTCACAAGGGACGGCTTGCACCTGTCACCCGTGGGCTTTCGGATATTGGCAAAGGCTCTTGCTACCCCCATAGTGCCTTTTTAGGCAAGGCTCAAAAGACAAACCCACCTCCATAGGTATCACAAGGGATAAGAAACTAAGAGTAATGCTACTAAATGCCAGAAGTCTAAACCTCAAGATGCACGCACTCAAAACTCTTCTTAGCATGGATAACATCAATATCTGTGCAGTAACAGAAACCTGGTTCAAGGCTCCCGAGAGCACCCCAGCACTACCAGGTTATACCTCATACCATGCTTTTCGGCCCCAAAACTTGGACCGAACCACAAAAGGAGGGGGAGTATCAATATTCGTCAAAGATACCCACACCTCCAGGTTGGTGGCACAGCACGAAGCATCAGAGACTATCCATGTGCAATTAACAGTGGGTAAAACTGCCTTCCAGTTTATAGCCTGCTACAGACCACCCTCCCAAACCCAGGAACCCCACTCTGTCTTCCTGAGAACACTAGAAAATATCAAGGTCTCTCCAAACACCATTATATTGGGCGACTTCAACTACCTAAACATAGACTGGGAGCATTACTCTAGCTCCAACACCCTAGCCCAAAGGTTCCTAGAATTTATAAACTCAAATGCTATGGAACAACTTATTACCACTCCCACAAGAGGGGAAAACATACTGGACCTGATCATCACCAACATGGGGACTCTATGCTCCAGACCAGAAGTGTATCCCTCACTGGTAAGATCAGACCATAAACTAATCTCACTAGATATTCACATCCCGACCCCAGCCCCTGCCCAGAAACCACAGTGAAAAACTTCTCTAAAGCAAATTTCACACTCCTCAAAACCAAGGTGGAATCCTTCAAAGCCCCTGGGCCTGTGGAAAATACAGCCCAGACCGCAGAATCCTTTATAAATGCATTCTATGAACACCTTCAGGAATGCATGTATCATGCAATCCCAAATAAAACCAAGACCCAATCCTCCAAAGTTAGACATCCTGTCTGGTGGACCCCAGCCATAAACAAACTATACAATAGAAGGAGGAAGCTACTACATGATAGAGCAAAATCCCAAAAAGGGAAGGCATCTCTGATCAGTATTAGCAAAAAACTACGGGCACTCATAAAATCGTATAAGGCCAGCTTCGAGAGAAAAATTGCACAGGACACTAAGGATAATCACAAGGCTTTCTTTAGTTATGTTAGGAACCTGGGTGGGAATTCCCAGATATGCTCAGAATTAGTCCAAAATGACAAAAAATACACCAAACCCACAGACATTGCCAACATCCTAGCTGACAGGTTCAGCGCAAACTTCTCCCCCCCTCCCCACCAAAAGGGCAAATATCTATCCCAGCAGAGTGCTTCCCCCCTGACATCTCAGATGCTCAGGTAAGAGCTGCCCTCTTCAAAGCAAAAAACACAGCATCAATGGGACCAGACGGTGTCCTGGGCTGCGTCCTACATGAACTCCAAGAAGAGCTAAACCCAAACATAAAACTACTGTTCAATCTCAGCCTTACTACAGGATATGTACCCAAAGAGTGGCATACAGCAACAGTGGTCCCTCTCCACAAAGGTGGTGCCTCAACAGATCCTGGAAACTATCGCCCCATAAGCCTGATTAGCTTGGTCTGCAAAGCTATGGAAAGGATCATCATGGACCTCATAAATAAAGATATTGGGGACCTACAGACACTGGATCCTACCCAGTTTGGCTTTGTTAAGGGAAGATCCTGCCTCTTAAACCTGGTTTATTTCTTTGAAACAGTCACTAAGGCCATTGATGAGGGGAAGGTGGTCCACACAGCCTACCTGGACCTCGCAAAAGCCTTCGATACAATACCCCACTCGGGCATTATAGATAAGCTCACCAGCTTAAATATAAACCCCTATGTCACTAGATGGGTTGCAAACTGGCTCAAGGACAGAACCCACATGGTTAGAATTGCTGGAGCCATGTCAGACTCCAAACCAGTTACAAGTGGCGTCCCACTAGGCTCAGTCCTGGGACCTCTCTTGTTCGGTATGTATTTCTCGGAGGTACAGGCCAACACGGAAGGACTGTGGCTGACCAAGTTTGCAGATGACCGCAAACTGGGCACCATAATCGACACTCCAGCCGACATAAGCATCCTCCAAAAGGGCCTCATAGAAACAGACAACTGGTGCCAGAGCCATGGCCTCAAGCTAAATACCAAAAAGTGTATAGTCATCCCCTTTGGCAAAAACAAAGTGCCCACAAATTACCACATAGGTGGTAATCCATTAAGTACAGAAGAAGTAATTAGGGACCTGGGGACCCAAGTTGATAGCAATCTCTCATTTGACAACCACGTGGCCAAAGTGGTTAGAAAATTATTTTATATAGCCCACCTAATCATGAAGGGATTCACATCTAGATCAGGGGAGGTCATTGTGCCTCTTTACGCAGGCCCATAATTGAGTACAATGCCCCTTTTGGGATGTACTTTACCAGACACCTGCAGCAACTGGAAAGACCCCAAAAGTACCTCACCAAGAGGATCAAAGGGCTCAAACAGATGCCATATGCTGCCCGGTTAAAGAAACTCCAGCTCTACTCAGTGGCATACCACCTGCTCAGAGGCGATCTGTGCCTGATGTATAAAGCCATGTCCAACCCGGAATTAATGGACATGCTGCACCTCAGAAAATCCAAATCCCATCAAGCTACGTGCTTGAGAGACTTGAACCTCAGCACTGAAATAAATAGGACATGCTGGAGGGACAGATTCATAACCCAGAGGCTCCCTTCACTCTGGAATAAAATCCCAGTCCAGGTTAGGCAGAGTCCCTCATTGACTCTCTTCAAGAGGAATCTTGATGAGTGGATGGGAGATCGTAGGTTTACCCCGGGTATCACTTCTGTGTCACTGTTAGACAGAGGCACAGTATACTAACCTCAAAAAAGGGCATAGCAAAATTAATTTAAAATGGGTGGCGAAAGCCAAACACACTCTGACTAGGCTTATAAATGCCCTAGGGCAGATAGCCTAGTATGAACCTATGAACCTATAATGAGTAGTCAGGGGTTTGCCCCTGTACTATTCAGCATGTGGCAGATGATGCTTATGGTTAAGTCTCCAAGCCCTTCCCTGGTGTACATTGCCTGTCCCATCCACACACTCTGTGGTGGATGTGAAGGTGTACACCTGCACAGCAGCAGCATGTGTATTGTAAGAGATGGCAATGGTCAGGTGATGGCCTCTGCACCTATTGCAGTCCTCCTCTAGCTGATTGCATGTGGTACAGTTGTGATGGTGTCCCCATAGCCATCCGCATGATAAACACAGTACACTATCTAGGGAAACATTATCTGGTCATGACAGTCACTGTGAGTTCTACCTGGATGTGGTGTTCTGACACGGCATCACAGATAATATCTGGATGTACCTCAATGATTTTCCACAGTGGGAAATAGACTAATGACAGGCGGGTGATGTGCCACACATAACTACAGCATGTAAGTTTAGCTATGCTGCATTGAGACTACTGCCTGTTTAACATGTGTGTGGTAATGGCTATTCTGCATGTTATAATACAGACATGACAGTACTTTGTTCATGAGGGACCCCTATCTGTAGGGCCATGTGTGAACTAGTCAGTGTGTGCAACCATTTGTTTCCTGTGTTACACAATGAACACACATCTGTGCACAGCAGAAGCATGGTGTGAGGATTGCAGACAGTACATGATGATAGGGATGTGTTACTGCCATTGCATCCCTGACTGGACATGTGTCACATGAGATAGTGATATGACTGACACTGTGTGGGATTCCTAGTGACAAGCCAATGATGGGCAACTGTTCATAGCTGTGGTCACACGTCTACTACATATTGTACAGTTGGCATGCAGTATATATGCATGTGTTGTGCTCCCTCTGCAAATGTATACCATCTGTTGTGTTGGGTTGCTGGTGATATCTATGCATACTGTTGTAGGTAATCCTGTATGCTGTTGTCTTGTCTATTACTAAGCCATATGTGGGTTTAAAACACAACACCATAGGCTGAATGGGTTGGGAGGTCCCGGCAGAACCTCCTGTCCCACTTCAGCTGACCATGGCACCGGGCACTAGCACATCTAGGGCCCAGCCATTGACATCAACCTCTGTTGGCTCTGCACCACCTGATGGTGGTACCACCACTGAGGATGGAGCATGACCCCCTTGGGAACGGGACCAGACAGGTACATATCTGCTATCGTGCCTTCCCAGACGTGTTGCGTTGGTGGCTCCCTAAAGGGTTACGAAGTCAGATACGCCAGTTCAATGGTGGAGTGTCACATTTACAGGGTGATGCTGCCCCTCCTGGACAGCCCCCAGCACTGCCTCCTTTGCAGCTGTGGAGGTGCAGTGGCAGTTGCCCATGGCTGAGGACCTCCGTCCCAGTGTTCCCATCGGCTTTTGAATGCCGAAGACCCATCCCCATCCAGGGTGTATCCCCCCCACATGTGTCATATACCAACCCTGTATGCTGTCATTTCTGTGCTCCTACCTATCCTCCACAGCCATACCTACACTCCTTCCCCAACATCTGACCTTCACCTATGGACACATAAGGCCATTTGGCTCCTAGGATACCATCTGACCTATACATAGCTGTCCATTACACACACGTGCCCACTGGACACATGAAACCCTTGTAATATGCATCATAACATACTTCTGTTATCCTCACCCCTGTCCCTCAGGCACACGATCCTGGTATGCACATCATTCCTACATGGTCCAGGTACACATGAGGAGGACGACCCCATTGTACAAAAAGCACTATCGGTCCCTCTATGTTTACCCCATTTACCTTTATCACGATGATGATGTTGCACACAGCACATTGCAAGAGTACTGTTAACACATAATGATCGGACAGGTACTTTTGTGTTAATGTACATTACACAGAGTGATGTATATGGCCAATGTACAACTATTTGCGTATATGACTGACACATGTCTGTCTGAGGGAGTCTTGTGATCGCATAGAGCAACACCACTACATAGTACAGGTGTCGCTGGTGTTTCCTGTTTCATTTGTTTGTAATGCTTTGTTGCCACATGGTATGTTCCTGATACATCTCTATATATGTATGTACCTATATGCTGGACATAAGCACTCACATGTACATCTACATGATGGGATACATTCCTATATTGTTGAATGACTGCGCTGTATGATATGTTTGTGGTACTGTCCGTTGTCTGTATATCTGCCATGGTGTATTAGTAATACACATTAGCTGTCTCTGCAGGGTCCTGGTTCCAAACCTTGCGAAGGACGTTTAGTTGGTTGCAGGGCAGAACAAGCCCATTGGATACGGAGGGAGTAAGGCACATTAAAGCAGTTGGGAGCGGGTGTGCGTGGGTTTGCATGGTGTTTGGCACTGCTGACCTCTGGTTACATCCTCTTATCCTCGGTTAGCCTCTACATTGCTTAACCAGTGCAATACTCACATACTGGTAGCCAAACACGCTTACACCTGCTCGCTCCCGCACTTGCTAATGCACCAACATTGGTGCTTGCATCTGTCACTCACAACCCTGGGTGTGAGTGAGGACCACAATATTACCTTGTGATGCCTATTACATCGGACTACATAACTACAGCATTGGGACTGGCTGCCCATTAGGCGACAGCATTGCATTCAACTGTACGGAATCAGCGGCCTGTCCAGTGACACAATCATATTTGTGTGTACCTCATACAATGTACTCCCACCTTGTGATGCCTATTACATCGGAATACATGAATACAGTATTGGGAATGGCTGCCTATTAGGTGATGGCATGGCGTTTGACTGTATGGAATCAGTGGTCTGTTTGGTGAATCATTCATATTTGTGTGTTCCTCTTACAATCTGCTCCCACCTTGTGATGCCTATCACATCAGACTACATGACTACAGTCATAGCTGGCCTTAGGCATAGGCCAATTAAGCGGCTGCCTAGGGCACCGTTTTAGTGAGGGCACTTTACCAGTATTTATTTGGTGTAGGTAGACCAGGATGGGAGCACTGGGTGGTGTGGTGGGGGGTGCTGTTGTGCCCTCTGCCTAGGGCACCAGTTGACCTAAGGCAACTTCTGACTACAGTATTGGGAATGGCTGCCCATTAGGTGATGGCATGGCGTTCAACTGTATGGAATCAGTGGCCTGTCCAGCGAATCATTCATATTTGTGTGTTCCTCTTACAATCTGCTCCCACCTTGTGATGCCTATCACATTGGACTACATGACTACAGTATTGGGAATGGCTGCCCATTAGGCGACGGCATGGCGTTTGACTGTACGGAATCAGCAGCCTGTCTAGTGATTTAATCATATTTGTGTGTTCCGCATACACTCTGCTCCTGTCTGACTGATACATGGGAACCGAGACTCTGCAATTCAGACACGTAGTTGGGTTCTGGGAGCCACATCCATCGGATGAGTCATGCTACCGCATACCTATTATAGATTTACCACCTTTTCAATTGGCCAAGGTGCGACTTTAGGGTTACCACCTGTTCCACTTTGCGAGGGACACTGCGAAAATTATCAAGACATAACACATGTCCCGATTACAGGACATTATTATATTGTGTTTCATTAATAATTGCATAAAACAGTTATTTTATATATGACACGTCTATATGTTATGTGAAGTAGCATAAGCAATTCAAATGCAACTAGATTAAGCTTTTATTTGTGCAAATAAGTGTAATCCTGTACTATGCATGGCTGTAGGTATATTTTGTCCTGGAATGTCTGACATTTCTACAGAACATGTCCCACTCTGGCCATTTGGAAAGATGGTAACCCTTTAGGACCTGTATGTAGAGATGTCAGACTTTGCAGGGCAACACACCCACAGCCAGTAGAAAGGGGAGTACTTCACTGTTTTTCCGAAATAAAAGGTTACTCTTGTAGCATTATAGTTGCTTATACTGTTACCTATAACATTTAGGAGTTTCAAGTGAACATAATTGTTTTATGCAACTACTACAGACAATATAGGTAATCTTTGCCCTAAATCACAGGACATTTGCCTTAATTACAGTTATTTTGCAGGACACAACTGCCCAAAGGGGAGTGTCCCTCGCAAAGGTGGACAGGTGGTAACCCCAACCCTATTATTCTATCAACATTCTAAGGTAGTCGGCGGAACATGCACTTTCTCTCACTATTAAACCTCTCATACGAATAGGGAAGAATGAACACTGAATCAGGGACACTGCATAACAACCTCAGGGACACATTTAGAAGGTTGGTGCTATTAACCTGACACATTGACGGACACAGAGCACATATGTATTCATACACATTGTCTGAGGTACATGCTGTTTATGACTCTTACATGTTGTCATTATTCATTATGTATATTCCGCCACCTTTCCCCCCTAATATCACTAGTTCTAGGAGGGTTTAGTTGAGACTGTGTTAGACTCTGATTCGTAATCACGGATGTCCCTGGTAATAGGGGACAGTTCAGTGATATGGTCCCTATGTGTTCCCCAATGGTTTACGGACTGTCCAGTAGATGTGCACTTTAGGTTTGGGAGGTATGGGCGTCTGCTATACCCACATCGGAATATTACTTACACCCACGGGGCAGTCCTAATATGTGTCTGCCAGCCAACACCTGCACGCCTAGCCCCATAATTGCATGCCCATAGTTCCCCCACCTGCCACTAATCTACAGCACTCATCCTTACTGTGGGCGCAGGTAGATGCAGGTGGGATATGAACACACCCCTACACACTGCCCACTCTCCCCGTGTCGGGACACATGTCATATGTTGTGTCAACCCATGTGTTATCAGGCTTGCCCAACCTACTGTTCCGTGTACAGCTACATCCTGGTCATAATAGTGTTGCTCCCATTGGTTGGAAGGACCACATTTTTGGTGTCCCGCAAGGGACGTCACTGTCCATGTTTAAAGTGTAGACCTTGCAGATCTCTCCCACTGGTAGTTTCCTGCCGGTGGTCTGGGAAGCAGTGTTGTATTTACCTTTATTGCGTGTCTGTATGTCTCACCGGCCTATATATATATATATATATATATATATATATATATATATATATATATATATATATATATATATATATATATATAATATATACAGATATATCTGCATATGTATTCATACATGTATATTCATATCTTGCTGTTTTATATATATATATATATATATATATATATATATATATATGTATATATGTGTATATATATATATATATATATGTCTATACATACATATATATATATATATATATATCTATATATATATATATATATATATATATATATATATATATATGTACATCAGTGTGTCAATACATTCCCCGCTCATACGTACTTACACATGCGTAATGGTGTTTATATGCTTCACCAGCATACTAGTGCCTTATTCATTATAACACCAACACACTCCGGTTATCTTGTAATAGGTATGTAGAATGTTATACAGTGGACAGATGTCGCTATATGTTCATGTACGGATTACCGATGGTAATTGGAATGTGATAGTGTGATACGACCCATCCCTCTTCTGCACAGCCTATTATTCCATCTACTGCCGGTGTTTGTATGGGCACATTCCTATTATTTATGCCAACAAATGGAATGCATGTGTTACAGAATTTGTTCTTCAACATATATTGTTGTCTGCATGTGAGTATGCATATATACCTATTATGACCTAGCTGACCTCCATGCGGCAGTCCATTAGAACCAGCCCATCCAACCCTTGCACACCTGGATCCATAATTGCATAACCATAGTTCCTCCATACCACCCGTGTTAAATGTACATGCGTAACATCCATTATCCACTTGTTATCGCAGCCATGACACACCTTTACACATTGCCCTCTCCAGAGCTTTTGGGGCCCTACACACATTTTGTCCCACCTCATGTATTCACAGGGTCTCCCACCATGTATATTTGCACATACGTGCATTTTCTGGGACTATGGACTCCGGCCATTTGCGCTTCCCAATTTGTGGAGGTCCCAGCATGGGACTACATTCAGTCTGTGTGTAAAGTAGACATAACATTTCAACGATGTTACTCCCACTGGTAAAACCCTGCCTGTGGTCTGAGTAGCAGTGCTCTGCTCACTCCTGGGTAGCTTTATATGACATATGCTGAAAGCACTATATAATTCCAACATTGCTCTTGATTCCCTTCACATCCCTTGTGTATGCTTTATTGTTACAAAATCCATTCTATATATATATATATATATATATATATATATATATATATATATATATATATATATTTTTTTTTTTTTTTTTCATGTATGTAGATATATATCTATACACACATATATATAACTTAAACTGGATGAAGCAGTTTCTTACTGTAATACTAAATTCCTACAAATCCTAAACTGCCATGCCCCCCTCCGCTCTTCCCGAGTTAGGACTAAAATAGCCCCATGGCTCACAAAACAAACCAGAGAAAAGATGTTCCTACGGAACAAAATATGGGCCAAATGGAGAGCCTCTAAGAGCTCTGCAGACCACCTATGCTTTAAACAGCTAAGAAATGCTACCAAAAAGGACATTATCTTAGACAAGAAAAACTATTATTCCCACCTTCAACAATCTCACTCAAAAAACCCTCAAAAGTTTTGGTCAGGCATCAATAAACTTCTCAAACCTGGACAGGATAAAACTCCAACACCATCCTCAATTCCCCATAATAGTTCTATGCAAATAGCTGATGCCTTTAACAATTACTTCACTGAAGCTATTCAAACTCTAGCAAAACCAATATCTCCCATTACCCCCTGTCCTTTACAATATACAAACATTTCAGTTCCTTCCTTCCATATACAACCTGTGCCAACATCCCTTATCTGCAAACTCCTTCAAAAACTCAAACCTTGCACCCCTTCTGCTGACTGCCTGCCAGCAGCATTCCTTCAAATAGCCTCCAAAGCCATAGCATATCCCATATCCACCAGAACAATCACAGAAGGTACCATCCCTTCCATATGGAAAGTCTCCCATATAATCCCCTTACATAAAGGAGGCAAATCCACTGATATCTCCAACTTCTGACCAATTGCATTACTCTCTCCACTAAGAAAAACCTTGCCTGGCAACAACAGGACCCAGAATAACCACTTAGAACGATTTAAAATAAATTAAACTTTTATTAAGCAAAAATAATACCAAGCATTTTTGCTCAGTTATTACCGAGCTTTTTCAAGGTGACAAAACATCTGATGCTCAAATTAGAGCAATTAAATACATTTGAACATGTCACATGACCGTCCTTAATTGATTTAATTTTTAAAATTTTTTTTAAATTTTTTAAAAACTCTTTTAAAGAGCATCAGCTCGAATCAATTAAACAAAAGACAATCCAACAAGTCTTGTGCAAATGGCAAATATTTGTTACTAAAAATCATCTTAATAAAATCTGTCTCAAAAAATCTAATTAAAACAACCGGGAAATCAAAATGCATATAAAACTAAATATACAGGTCAAGCTAAAAATATTTAAAAAAATATGTGAGTGTTTAAAAACATATATAAAAATGTATATAAATAAATGATGCTCTTTGAGTTTTTAAAAAATTAAAAAAAAAATTAAAAAAATTAAATCAATTAAGGACGGTCATGTGACATGTTCAAATGTATTTAATTGCTCTAATTTGAGCATCAGATGTTTTGTCACCTTGAAAAAGCTCGGTAATAACCGAGCAAAAGGGCTTGGTATTATTTTTGTTTAATAAAAGTTTAATTTATTTTAAATTGTTCTAAGTGGTTATTCTGGGTCCTATTGTTGCCGGGCAAGTTTTTTTCTTGGTTTACTCACTTTGGACTTTGTGGTACTCTCTCCACTAGCCAAAATAATGAAAAAATGTATTCACCATCAACTACTTCAACACCTGCTCCATAATAATTTACTTGCCAACTGCCAGCATGGCTTTAGGCCCTTTCATAGCACTACAAGTGCCCTGCTAACTTTTACTGACTGTATAAACAGGAATCGAAACAATAACTCTCTCTTTCTTCTGTACTATTCATTGACCTATCAAAAGCCTTTGACATGGTCAACCATAACTTACTTATCAGTGGGCTAAAAGCCCAATATCTTGACCCACAAGCAGTTCTTTGGTTTAAATCCTATCTAGAAAATAGACAACAAGCAGTGCTCTGGGACAATAATCTCTCCACACCCCTCCCCATGAACATTAGAGTTCCTCAAGGCTCTATCCTAGGCCCGCTTCTTTTTTCCATTTTTAGTAATGATCTCTATACTGTTTTTTTCCTCAAGCCACCTGTATACAATACGCTGATGACTCTACTTTGATCTGTACCGCTAAGTCATCAACCTCTCTCCAGACCCTTACTTAAACTGTATTCAACTCTGTTGAAAATTGGTTCACCCATCATTGCCTCCCCCCTTAACCCCAAAAAAAAAAACAAAATTATTACTTTTTACTCCCACCCAAAAGTCACTACAAATCCACTTTACAATTACCTCTAATAATGTAACTATTATTTCCCCTGATACTACTACACATCTGGGCATAACCATAGATCATAACCTCAGCTATGATGATCATATCAACAATACTATAAAAACTGTCAATAAAAAAATAGGCTCCCTGTATAGAATCAAACCTTTCCTCACACCGCTAGCTAGAACCACTATTGCCCAGTCTCATCTCACTTCTACCCTATTCTATGCTTCTGCCATATATACCAGTCTATCAAAGCACAATCTTAGCAAGCTTGAAACTAGCTATAATAATATAGTCAGATTTGCCACTGGCTCCCCTTTTAGAACACACCACTGTCTCAACCTTAAACAACTCGGATGGTCAGAACTACAAAACCAACTACTATATAATGAAATTGTGATCACACAAAAAATTCTTTATCACCCAAATAATACCCCTATCCTCTCTAACCTGATCTCCCCATATAAAAATCTTACAGCACTACGCTCAGCTAATAAGCTACTAATTTCCAATATTAAATCTAATAATAAAGCTGGGGACTGACTTTTTACCAATGTTGTGGGCAGAATCTGGAACAAGCTTCCTAGAACACTCATATATCTCTCATCTACACCACTCTTCAAGAAACATCTCAAAGAACATCTAAAAATACATTGGCTCTGTCCCTGCTCTAAGCCTGACTGAATCATACTTATCCTCTTATTTCTCTTCTTGCTATACCCCTTCCTCCTGGGCTATGGCCCCTCTGCAGCATTAATCAATAGAAGCTAACTTTATACTTGCCCTTGTGTTTTCCTGCCTTTTTTCTTTCTCCTTCTTTGACTTAATGAATGATAATTTTAAAAAATTGTGTAAACTTGTACTAGATTGTATCTTAAACCTATGCAAAGACTTTGTACTTGATTGTTTCTTAAACCTGTGCAAAAACTTTACTATTGTGCATAGAAACAATTTTTATTTTTTTCTTCCAAACATTTTTGCTCTCTAATGTATTTGAATCTAGTCATTTTTTAATTATTGTATTTTGTAATTTACTTATGCTTGGAGCTTTTCTCCCGAGGCCTCTAATGAAAATGGATATGTATCCAGCTAGACTAGCCTGGTTAACAAATATAAAATATATAAATAAATAAATAAATAAATGTGTGTGTGTGTGTGTGTGTGTGTGTGTGTGTGTGTGTGTGTGTGTATGTGTATATATATATATATATATATATATATATATATATATATATATAAATATAAATATATATCTATTACATCTGTACATACAAACATACATTTCCTATGCTGGGAGTTGCTTACACCCACGCAGGCGCACTCATCTATGCTTACTGTGCGTTACATATGTTTACTGCCGCTTATTTGTGCCTTATTCATTATGACAATACCACTTTGATTGAAAGGGTCTGGTTAATAGTACCATGTGATACACATGTTCACCTTTACATGTTTAAATGTCGGCTTGACAGCAGAGCAACATTCATTCCAAAAGGAAAATGATATGTGCTATTGTCGACCTTGAACCGTGAATGCCTTTTCGTTAGGCGGATGCTCTAACCACTACACTATTGGTGTTCTGCTTCATTTATATGTATACCCATGGTGCATAGTGACCTGAACACACGCCTCATCACTTCATTTACACAGCAGGCATCCATTTTCCTGTTGGAAAAACTGCACTACTACACACGCACCATTCCCTATTCCCTACTGCTCTGGACCGGTGCCGCATGTTGACTCACTCCGAGGATATTCAGACCTACGAGGCCTATAGCCCTGGCACATATGTGTGTTCAATTGTCAGGGTGTTCATATGGTCATCCAGGTTTAGGCTTGTCTGACTGGGGACTGGGACTGCCCTGTACCTAGCTGAAAGTCAGACTTAGCACGGGGAGATCGTTCATTCCACTTTTAGCATCCTTCCTGTGGTTGGGGATGCAGAGGTGTGCTCACCTATGGCCATCCTGATATATAACAGCACTAACTATTACGGGGATTTCCGCTGCTGTTTCCTTTCACATTCATTATGACTGCTATATTGTGACCATGTTCATTCTTCATATCTACATAGATATATATATATGTATATATATATATATATAGAGAGAGAGAGAGAGATGTGTGTGTGTGTGTGTGTGTGTGTGTATATATATCGGTCTGTACATACACATACAAACATTTCCCATACCGTTGAATCACCGCCACTTGCCGTCGCGCATACATGTTTGCATACCCACTTATTAGGGTTGCCATCTTTTCATATGGCCAAAGGTGGGCATTTTCAGGACACACATCAGATTCTACAGGCCGACACATACCCACGGTCAGTACAAAGGATAGAACTTTACTTATTTGCCTAAATGAAAGCTTATTCTTGTAGCAGTTTAGTTGCTTAATCTGTTTCTTATAACTTGGGGGTCACTATGTGCAGATATGGCTGAGCTTATCTAGCAGCCTGAGTATGGGTGGTTTTGGTGGATGTTTAAGAAGGGAGGGTGGTGTGCTGTGAAAGGGATGATGGGTATTCAAATATGTATCCAGGTGTGTTGGGGTTGGATGGCTCAGTTTAGGCCAGACCATTATGTGGGTATGTGTCGGTAACGTTTCTGTACATGTGTATTGCACTTTTTAATGTTCACGTTTGTGGGACTGTATTGCGGATGTGTATATTTGTTCTTTGGTTATCTTCCTGATTCACCCACTGCTCCCTCGTAGACCTCCAGTTCACCTATTGTGCATGCAACCCAGTCTCCCCTTGGGGAATTATTACATTACCCGTCACCCCCACCCCCATATTCCACAGACACCATTCATCCCTTCTCTAGTTGATGGCCCATGGCACAGTCAACAGAACACATTGGGTACACTATATATCTCTGGGGCCAATTTGGTTATGAGGACTACCCTAGCATTTCTGATCATCCAGATGCTATACTTTAAGCACATAGGTACACGCAAATACTTCTCTTTCATGACATGGTAGGTAGACCCGGGTAATACCCGTTCATCTATGGGCCATCCTGACAAGGACGACTTGGAACGCGAATGGGCAGATATTGGGCAAATGCTATGACCATTGGTAGGGTTGCCACCTTTTCATATGACCTGGATGGGACATTTTCGGGACACACATCAGAGTTTACAGGCCAACACATACCCATGGTCATTACAAAGGATAGTACTTTAGTTTTATGCCTACATATAAGCTTTTATTGTTGTAGCAGTGTAGTTGCTTATTCTGTTTTGTTTACTTGCTTATTCTGTTTCTTGTAACATTTAGGTATTTTATATCTGGACGTAAGTATTGTATGGGACTATTACATAAAATATGGGATATAATTATGTCCTACTATCGCAGGACATTTCACATTTATAATGGTTTTGGTATGGACACACCTGCCTAGAGGGAGACTGTCCCTCACAATGTAGGACAGGTGGTAACCCAAACCAGTGGGCTAGGCTTAGCAATTGGCAGTGCGCTAACACGATGCGTTTCGCTTCCATTTGGTATAAGTAGTGGCACTACAATGGAATACGGGCACGGGGTTTTAAATATCATTTGTTCGAGGGACGGGGACTCAGTATTCAGCTACATGCCTTTGTGTTTACTTCTTATTGTGGTGTTCTCAAAAATGTCTTGTATGCTTTGCATACATTTCACTATTCATGGACACTGACAGGAGTGATTACTATTAGAGGCAGGCTGTACTAGTCAGCATTTTAGGTTGCGCATATGCAGCCGACATGTTTACGCCTCTGTGCAGCACTTGGACATGCCCCCTGCACTCGTACATGCTTCTTATGCATGTGGCCGTTATGGCAGCGCGCCTTCATTAATATGCATGTGGTGCTGCTGCACCATCTCTATGCCACACGGTTGGAGAAAGGCTAACGCCGTCCATCAGTATTCAGCTACATGCTTTTGTGTTTACTTCTTATTGTGGTGTTCTCAAAAATGTCTTGTATGCTTTGCATACATTTCACTATCTATGGACACTGACAGGAGTGATTACTATTAGAGGCAGGCTGTACTAGTCAGCTTTTTAGGTTGTGCATATGCAGCCGACATGTTTACGCCTCTGTGCAGCACTTGGATATGCTCCCTGCACTCGTACATGTTTCTTATGCATGTGGCCATTACAGCAGCGCTCCTTCATTAATATGCATGTGGTGCTGCTGCACCATCTCTACGCCGCACGGTTGGAGCAAGGCTAATGCCGTCCTTGCGCTGGGCTTCATGAATCCTGGGGAATGTGTTTAGGTGAGGAGTTATTTCATCTTTGAGCTTGTGTAGGACGCAGCCTAGGACACCGTCCGGTCCCATTGATGCTGTGTTTTTGACTTTGGAGAGGGCTGTTTTAACCTGAGTGTCTGTGATTTCAGGGGTACTACATTCTTCTGGTATAGTTATGGGCCCTTTTGGGGGTGAGAGGGGGGTGAAGTTTTTACTGAACCTGTCTGCCAGGATGTTGGCTTCAGTGTATTTTGTGCCATTCTGCACTAACTCTGAGCAGATCTGAGAATTGCCACTTAGATTCTTGACATAGCTAAAGAATGCCTTGTGGTTATTTTTGGAGTCCATGGCAATTTTTCTTTCGAAGCTAGCCTTGGATAATTTTATGAGGGGACGTAGTTTCTTGCTGATACTGATCAGGGATGTCTTCCCTTCTTGGGATTTTGCTCTTTTATGTACTAGTTTCCTCCTTCTATTGTATAGCTTGTTTATGGCAGGGGTTCACCAGACTGGTTTCCTTTTCTTGGAGGAGTGAGTCTTGGTTTTGTTTGGGATAGCATGATCCATGCATTCTTGTAGGTGCCCGTAGAGTGCATTAGTAAAGGATTTTGCAGCTTGTACAGCATTATCCTTTAGCATGGGGGCTTTGAAACTTCCCACCTCAGTCTTAAGTAACGTGAAGTTTCCTTTTGAAAAGTTTTTCACGGTGGTTTCTTTGACCGGGGGTGGTGGCATAATGTGGATATCCAGAGTGATTAGTTTATGGTCAGATCTAACCAGCGAGGGGTTGAACTCTGGCATGGAACACTGGTCGCCCATGTTGGTGATGACCAGGTCCAATATGTTGTCACCTCTGGTGGGGGTGTTGACCAGTTGATCCAGGGCATTTCAGTTTATAAATTCTAGAAAATGTTGTGCAAGGGAGTTTGTACTTGAGCATTTCTCCCAGTTAATGTTTGGGTAATTGAAATCACCCAGTATCAGGGTGTTTGGTAGGACCTTTATGTTTCCCAGTGTTTCCAGGAATGTGGAGTGGGGGTCCTGGGACATGGTGGGTGATCTGTAGCAAGCTATAATTTGAATAGCAGTTTTGCCCATTGTTAGTTGCATGTGGATGATCTCTGAAACATCATGCTGTGCCACTAACCTGGAGGTGTGGGTATCCTTCATGAATATGGATACTCCCCCGCCTTTTGTATTTCGGTCCGGGTTTTGTGGCCAAAATGTATGGTATGAGTTGTAGCCTGGTAGTGCTGGGGTGCTCTCTGGAGCCTTAAACCAGGTTTCTGTTACTGCACATATATTGATTTTCTCCATACTGAGGAGTGCCTCAAGTGCATGCATTTTGAGGTTTAGACTTCTGGCATTGAGTAGCATTACCCTCAGTTTTTTGTTACTTGTGCTATTTATGGTGGTGGGTTTGTCTTTTGAGCCTTGCCTAAAAAAGGCACTATGGGGATGGCAAGAGCCTTGGCCAGTATTCGAAGCCTAAGGGTGAAAGGTGCATGCCATCTCTAGCGAAGCAGCTTGGCTTTACGAGCATGTCATCCCAGGCTGACAGACACTGGATCCCCTTTGAATGACACAAGAAGCTTAGCCAATTGTTGAAATTGATATTTTGTTCTCTATACCGTGGTATCATTCATGGTGAGGACAGGATGCTACTCAGGGTCAGGGTCATACCAGCCTGGGCTACGTGATCAGAGAGCTCCTCCATGTCTCTTTTCATGTAGTCCAGGGTGGTATAGCTCAGGTCATTCACACCAACATGGACAATGACAGAGTCATATTTGTACTTGTTCTGGAGTGACCTGAGTGCTTGTGTTATGTGGCGGATCCTGACACCTGACAGGCAGCTAACAGTAATGTTCTCCTTGTTTAGCCTAGTGAGTGGGACGTCAGTGTGCCTGACTATAGAGTCACCTATTACTAGTGTGTAGGGTACGTTATTTCGCCTTAAGGGCTGTGATTGTGTGGCACACTGGTTTTGTGAAGTATGTGTTTTATGGTTTGAGTTGGGAGGGGGTGGAGGTTGCTTGGATGTCTGCTTTGGAGGTCTCTGTTGCTTCTGCAGATTTTTATTTAGAGCCTCAGAGTATGTTTTCGTGTATTTATTTGTGTATTTTGCCGGTGCTGGTTTCATAGATCTATGTGAGACTGGTGGTGTGATGCAAGTAATTCCCTTTTCCACTTCACTGCCTGGTCCAGTCTTGGGTTGAGAGAGCTTAGCCTCCAGTTTGGCTGCATAATTGCATCTCTCGCATGTATTAGTGTTTGATGGAAGGAGGAGAGGGTTGTCTGTGTACATGAGGCAATTGTAACATTGCCTCAAAATGCCCAGGTTCACCAGTTGGACCAGAGAGTACACCTGAAACTAACCTTTGGACATGCCTGGATAGGTACAGTGAACTGTTTTACTGATTGGCTGGTAAGGTCGAATAGAGAGCCTTGTCCTTCTCTACAGTATGGGGGGGGGGGGGATTCTAGTGCTAAGGTTTATTAGTGCTTGCTATGAGTTTTGAGCAAGTGCTGGTACAAGAAGTGAATGGTTTGAGTGCTTAAGTTGAAAGTTTGTCTAGTTCCAAGGGAAAAATTGAAGAGTAGACTTTGTGGAGACGGGAATAGTTATACCCTAGCTAACCAGTGCTGCCCGGCAGGCAAAACCACGCAAATGCGGGTTTTATAGCAGGGAAATGAAAGAGATGGAAATTAGCCCAAAATAGCCAATAAACTACTAATCTCTGGGCTGAAACCACTCCTCCATGGACAGATAGGCTGCGCAAAGCTCCCTGTCTCACAGTGAACAGAGAAACGTCCTTCTATCCAAGTAAGATATGGGCAAACACAGAAACTTGTAACACAGCCCTGAATTCAACACTAACCTGAAAACTGGACTGTAATAACTTAGAAAGGCGGGAAAACAAGTATTTTTTGTTTGTTTTTTTCAGAAAATAAAGCAGATACAATCAAAAAAACACTTTAAATGCACAGAAATGGCTATCACACTTGAGTGTGTAGCCTACAACAGTTAAACAGGTAATTTAAACACAAAAATGACTTTGTTAAACTGCAGGCAGTAAAATAAGTACAATATGTAGCTGAAACAAGCTTTTTAAATCACAGAAACTCTAGAAAATCAGTGTTTTAGGTGGAATTAGCTAAAGGCAGCAAGAAAATGCAGAAAAATTATACTTAATCACTCCAAAGTCTCTCTTTTGTCTCTCTGCTGTTGTAGAACTCTGCAGGGCACCAGACAGGAGCTTGCTGAGCTGTATACTAGCACAAAAACCTTGCAAATGTGGGTTTTATTGCAGGGAAATGAAAGAATTAGAAATTAGCCCAACATGGCCAATAAACTACTAATTTCTGGGCTGAAAACACTTCTCCATGGACAGACAGGCTGCTCAAAGCTCCCTCTCTCACAGTGAACAGAGAAACTTCCTTCTATCCAAGTAAGGTATGGGCAAACACAGAAACTTGTAACACAGTCCTGAATTCAGCACTAACCTGAAAACTGGACTATACTAGCTTAAAAAGGCGGTAAAACAAGTATATATATTTTTTGTTTTTTTCAGAAACTAAAGCAGCTACAATCAAAAAAACACTTTAAATGCACAGAAATGGCTATCACACTTGAGTGTGTAGCCTACAACAGTTAAACAGGTAATTTAAACACAAAAATGACTTTGTTAAAGTGCAGGCAGTAAAATAAGTACAATATGTAGCTGAAACAAGCTTTTTAAATCACAGAAACTCTAGAAAATCGGTGTTTTAGGCGGAATTAGCTAAAGGCAGCAAAAAAATGCAGAACAATGATACTTAATCACTCCAAAGTCTCTATTTTGTCTCTCTGCTGCTGTAGAACTCTGCAGGGCACCAAGCAGGAGCTTGCTGAGCTGTATACTGTATATTAATTTGACCTATAATCTGTACAGTTCAATTGTAAAACAAACAAATCTGTTAGGGGAACAGTTATGACAAATAAAACACATACAATAAGCTAGATGCATAAGTGTGCACTGGCTGAAGCTAATACAGTGTTGAAGCAGCTTTTGATATAATTACAGTATTATGTCTTCTTGGGTACACACCTGTCATCAAGAGCAGACACTCTTTGATTAACACCAAATAATGGACAGCTGTCCTACTAGGGTTTTCCTGATATTTACCCAGTTGCCTGCTACAGCAATAGCCATGGTTTGCATAGAGCTTAGAAAGCATCAAAGGGATGTCAGTGTTGAAAGGTTTCAGCCTGGAGAAGGGTACAAAACCATTTCCACAGCATTGCATATACCATGTAACACAGAGATGACAGTCATCAAAACGTGGTGAAAAAATAGGGCATAAGTGACATTGCAAAGAAGTGGACATCCCTCCAAATGTGTTGAAAGACAACACCCAAACTGGTCAGGGAGGCTGCCAGGAGACCTACAGCAGCACTAAAGGATTTTCAGGAATCTCTGGCAGGTACTGGTTGTGTACTACATCTGACAACAATCTCCTGTTTCTCCACATAATAGCCTATGGTGTAGGGTTAGAAGATGGAAGCGTTTTCTCACACAGAACAACATCCAGGTCTAGCTGAATTCTGAAGAACAATACATCAGGTTTTCCAAAGCATGTGGGAAAATGTGTTATGGTGTAGTGAGACCAAGGTTGCACTGTTTGACCACAATTCCAAATGGTTTGTTTGGCGTAATAACAACAATGCATCACCAAAAGAACACCATCCCCACAGTGAAGCATGGTGATGTCAGTGTCCTACTTTGCGGTTGCTGTTCATAAGCTGGAAGTGGGCCTATAACTATGGTGGAGGGGATTACGAACAGTTCCAAATACCAGTACATTTTTGCCCAAAATCTTCAGGTGTCTGCTAGGAAGCTATGAATGAAGAGGAATCTCACCTTTCTACACGACAATGACCCAAACCATGCATCCAAAGCAGAAAAAGAATGGCTTCACCAGAAGACTATCAATGTTTTTGAGTGGCACAGCCTGAGTCCACGCCTACATCCAATAGGAAGTCTGTGGGGTGCCCTGAAGAGGGCTGTGCACAAGAGATGCCCTCACAATCTGACAGAGTTGGAGGGCTTCTGCAAAGGAGAGTGTGCAAATAATGCTAAGTCAAGATGTTCCATGCTGATAGACACCTTCTCAAGAGGACTGACTACTGTAATTATATCAAAATGTGGTTTAAAAAACTATTAGTTTAAGGGTGTGCACAGTCATGTAATCAGCCTATTGTACATATTTCATTTTCTATATGCTAGCCCTAACCAATGTGTTTGTTCTTCAATTGGATTGCACAGGTTATAGGTCAGTTTAAAGGTGGGAAACATTATGACATGATTTATGTGGTCTCATGTTATATATCAGAAAAACCTGGGATGTTAACAGGGGTGTGTACACCTATTATATCCACTGCAAGTTTAGAAGGTTATTAGAGTAACCAGTTTTGTTTTAACATACATTTACTGCAGGTTTTGAAGTGTGAAACTCAAATTATGTCATTAATTAGTGATGCCAATCCTCAAATCATCCCAATAATGTGTCAGACAAACAAAGGATTTCTGAGGGACAGACCAAAATCATGAACCACACATCTAGACATTCAATGAAACTCTGTACAGTTGAGAGGTATGTTCTGTAGGAGTTGCCACTGTGCTATACAGGGGAACAGGAATAATTTATACATGGCTGCAGTGTGTGCTATGTGAAGGCCCATCACCTACTAACACTACTCATGTATCCCAGAGGTGTATATTAATAGTAACATTAAGTGGAAAGGGCTACACTGCATGATGTTGAGGGCCTGGCCAGAGTGTGCATGTTGTAGTCTGACTGTGTCATGAATATCACTAGTTGGCTATTGTGAGGTCTGTGTAATGCATTTGTGCCACCCCAACTTTATGTGTGTGTGTGAGTGTGTGTGTGTGTGTGTGTGTGTGTGTGTGTCCATGTGTGTGTGTCTGTGTGTGTGTGTGTGTGTGTGTGTGTGTGTGTGTGTGTGTGTGTGTGTGTGTGTATACCAGCAAACCTTATAGTGCAGGTATTAATTTACATATGCTGTTTTCCCCTCACAGGTAGACATGGTGGTTGTGGTCCCTCCCACTCAAAATCTGATGTCAGTGCCTCTGCAGACTCTGGCAATGATGGCGGTCATAATGGGGCACAGGAGAGGTTGTCAGGGGCTGAATCTGTGCCACTGGTTGGCATCCCACACTCATCCACAATGTCCCCACACACAGTCACAATGCCCATACATACCCCGTCCCCAACAGCCACAGATAATGGACAGTTGGCAGGTAGTGGCATGGAACAGGCTAGTGTGGTGACTATGGCAAACATGATTGTAATCACTAGCCATAGCAAGAGTGCAGGTGAGGTCTCACACAGGCGGAGGGACAAGGTGCTCAGAGGACTGCTGCCTGTTAAGCTGCTGTTGCAATTGCCACAGCAGGTGTCACCAGATGCATGCTTTGGGCTGTCATGGATGCATAGGCACTTAGTGACCACAACAACAGGCAAATACTCAGGGTCTTGGATGCAACTCTTCCTGGCTTACGTGGCGACATACATGACCTTGTTGAGGCCACATGTCAAAATACTGAGGTCATAAATAGATGGTGGGGTGAGTCCTTGGCAATCCTTGGCCGTAGCATGTCTGTGCTAGAACATGTGGTGGGAGATGGAAGTCAACCATGTGGATGTAGGTCAGCACCAACATCAGCTGAGAGTCTACGGGGCCATGCATCTTCACATTCCTGTAGTGGCAGTACCACTAGCACTACTGAAGTGGGTGTGCAGTCCACACTAAAATGGAGCAGTTCATGGGGACGTGGTCCTGGATGGTCCCGTCAGGTACATGGATCCAGCAGACAGCATCACTATTGGGAAGCAGTACTGCATCTGGTCTTTGGCCTGGAGGTGCCAGTGAGACCCCTGGAAGGATCAGTTTCCATGTCCATGGCCAGAGATGGTGAACTGTACACCCTGCCATGTATGGTCCACAGCTGCCCAATATACCCCTGTGTAGGGAAACCACATGGTGTGACTGTGTGCATACATATACACAGACATCACCATCACAGCCAGGTCACCACCAGACACACACACACACACACACACACACACACACACACACACACACACACACACACACACACACACACACACACACACACACACACACACACACACACACACACACACACACACACACACACTACCTCTGCATGGCCCATTCATAGAACTCTCCTCCAAACACACACACACATATGATGTGAACCATATGGTCCAGCCTAGGCCTCTAGACAACACACAACACCCTGGGCATATGATGATGTCTGTGCCACATCCCTGTCATCCATATCACTGATGCAGGGACATGCTAATTTGGTTCTGATGCATGGGGTGAATTAAGTACAGTTTAGCTGTGTAATGCTGTATAAGGTGCTGTCAGCTGGCATTTGTAATGGGTGCACTTCAGAGTGTATGTACCTTTCCAGCCATGATACATTATTGGTGTTAGTAATGCTGACTGAATGTAGTCTCACATGCTGTATTCTGTTTGTGTTCTAGGTGTCTGTGTGTCAGCAGGAGGTGGACCTGCAGAAATTGGCAATGAGTGTATGGCAGAGTGGTAACACATTGATTGTGTCAGAGCCGAGGTACAGCTGTATATGTACACATTTACCAGGTCTGTGTAACAGTTATTGCATGTGCCACAGAGCTTTTAGGGCTGAGAGGTGTAAACAGGTAAGTCTGTGGTGGTTGACATCATCAGCCCTTGTGAAGTAGACAATGGTAAATGTAGTGGGTGGAACACACCTCAGACTGGTAAAACCCACACCCTCACAGGATATTGTGTTGACCAAACACACAGAGAATATTGTTCACACACACACACACACACACACACACACACACACACACACACACACACACACACACACACACACACACACACACACACACAGGATCACAGTTTCCAGTGTTGGGTTTGGAACCCCTACCCATCTAGTTAGTGGTACTACAGTGTTATGTGGTTGTTGCAGGTGGCACAGAACTAATAGTCTAATGACTGTTCCAAGGTACCTGTAAAATGAATAACATCATGTACTCTTGTGAGGTATGGCAATGGGATGTGTACGGTGTGGAAGGACTCATTAGACTGTCCCCTAGAAATCTACACACTCACAAACACTGCTATATATACCAATGAACACACAATTGCCAGTACTGACATTAGCAGCCTTGCCTATCATGTTATTCATTCAATACTGTTGCATAACTGTTGCACCTGGCACAGGGCTGAAGAGTGTTCACAAATAGCTCTATGGTGGATGTGGACAGTGGCCTTTGTAAAGTGGACCTTGGGAAGTGTACTGGGAATACCGTGGTCTACAATTGTAAACCACAGCCAACCAGTGGACATAGTTCTCACTCAGACAAACAAGATACTGTTCTTGCACACACGCAAACACACACACATTTGCCAGGACTGAGATTAGAATCTCTACCTATCAAGTTACTACTAATACAGTATTATGCATTTCTTGCATGCGCCACAAAGCTTACAGGGTGAGAAGAGTCCCAAGGTAATTCCAAGGTGAGCAACATCAACCAGGTCTTGTAAAGTATGGCAATGGGTGATTTAGTGGGTGAGAATGGACTCAATATACTCGAACCTATGATTATACATACTTACACACACAAATACACTCATACACACATTTGCCAGGACTGAGATTAGCAGCCTGCCTATCTTGTTAGTCACTCCATACTGTTACATACTTCCTGCACATGGCACAGGGCTTATTGGGCTGAAGGGTGTCAACAGATACCTCTATGGTTGAAGAAAACAGCGGGCCTTGTAAAGTGGACCTTGGGATGTGTACTGGGAGTACCATGGCCTAAAAATGTAAAACTGACCCCCTAATGGATATAGTTCTCCCTCAGATACATGCACAGGATACACTTCTCACACACATACATACACAGATTTGCCAGGACTGAGATTAGAACCCCTCCCTATCTAGTGATTGCTAATACAGTATTATGCATTTATCACACGTGCCATGGAGCTTATAATGTGAAGAGTGTCCCACAGTTCTTCTAAGGTGAACATCACCAGCCCTTGTAAAGTATGGGAATGGGCAGTGTACTTCGAGAGTGAGGTCTCAAAATGCTGTATACTGCAAATATACACACTTACAAACCCTTACACACACATTTGCCAGGACTCAGACTAGAACCCCTACTTATGTAGTCATTGGTACTATAGTGTTATGCAGTTACCGCATGCACCACAGAGCTTATAGAGTGAAGAGTGTCTCAAGGTACCTATATAGTGAATAACATAACCAGCCCTTGTAAGGTATGACAATGGTAGGTGTACTGGGTGAGAAGGGCCTCAAACTACTTTCACCCACATGTTTACACACTCACAAACACTTTTAGACACTCTAATGCACACACACATATTTGCCAGTACTGAGATCCATAGGTTCATAGCTTCATAGGTGTGTACTAGGTGAATGGCCATGGAACCTTTACAAGCCTAGCCCATGGGGATACACTGGCATTAGGCACAGTCCCCAGTGTGTCTAACGAGTATAGCTAATGGAGTGATCCCTGGGGTGGGATTTCAATTCCACCATCCAGTCATCCAGATTTCTCTTGAAGAGGGCCAGTGAGGTACTATGCTTGACATGTATGTGAAGTTTATTCCATAGTATGGGCAGTCTCTGGGTTGTGAACCTGCCCCTCTAGCATATTCTGTTGATTGTGGAAATGGGATTGAGGTCTCTGGGGCATGTGGTATGGACAGATTGGTTTCTTCAGATGTAGCATTCCTGACAGAGCTGGGTCAGACATGGCTATGGCCATGTAAGTCAGACAGAGATTGCCTCTAAGTAGCCAATATGAGACAGAGAATAGTTGGAGTTATTGGATTCTGTCCATATAGGGCAAGTGTTTAAGGCCTAGGATCCTCTTTGTGAGATACTTTTGCAGCCTCTCCAGTTGTTGCAGGTGTCCAGTGGTGTACATGCCAAATGGGCCAGTATACTCATTGATTGACCTAATGAGAGGAGAGTACATGGAGACAATGACCTCTTACTTCCTGGATGCAACACCCTTAGTCAGGAGATGTGACACACAGAAAGACTTTCTGGGCACAGTGGCACTGTGGTGGTCAACAGAGAGCTCACTGTCAACCTGTGTTCCTAGTTCTCTTATAACAACGTCAGGGTTCAGTGGACTACCATCAATGTAGTAATTCATGGACCATGTTGTTCCCAAAGAGGATGGCGGTACATTTTCTGGCATTGAGATAAAGGCCAGGGTTCTGACACCAGTCATAGGCCTCAGTGAGGCCTTTGTGCAGGATGTCAACATCACATGGGGAGGTAATAATAGCACCCACCTTGCAGTCATCTGCAACCATTGTCAGCCAGAGTCCCTTTGTGTTGCGCTGGACTTCAGAGGTGTAGATCCCGAACATGAGGGGACCCAGGACCAAACCCTGTTTTTACTCCACTCATGACGGATTGGCAGTCTGACATGAAGTCCACTGCTTTCACACTGTGCATCCTATCTGTGAGCCAGTTTGCAAGCCACCTAGTGATATAGGGGTTGATGCCTAGCTGAGTGTATTTGTCTATGATTCCTGAGTGGGGAATGTTATCCAAGGATTAGAAGGGCTGCCTATCTTGTTATTTATTCCATACTGTTACATAATTATTGCATGTGGTACAGAGCTTATAGGGCTGCAGAGTGTCTACAGCTACCTTGAAAGTGGATGACAGCAGTGGGCCTTGTAAAATGGACATTGGGACATGTAATGTGTGGGTGACAGCAAAAAATTACAAAACCCGCCTCCCACTGGATATGGTTCTCACCCACCCACCCACACAGGATACTGTTCTCAAAAACACACTTGCCAGGACTGAGATTAGATCCCCTCCCTATCTAGTTACTGCTACTTCCGTGTTATGTATATATCGCACATGCCATGGAGCTTACAGAGTGAAGGTTGTCCTGGCCCTTGAAAAGTATGGCAATGGGTGATGTACTAGGTGAGAGAGGCCACAAAATACTTTAACCTACACATATACACACTTTCACACACAAATATACACACTTGTCAGAACTGAGATTAGAACCCCTGCCTAACTAGTTATGTGTACTATAGTGTACAATTATTGCACGGGCCACAAAGCTTATAAGGTTGAGAGCTGCCGAAAGGTGCTTCTAAGGTGACTGGCATCAGCAGGACAGCTAAAGTAGGGCAGTGGAGAGTGTACTGGGAGTGCATGGGCTCAAAATCTTTAACCTACAGACACACACACATAAACTTTTACATTTGCCAAGACTGAGATTAGACCTCTACCTAACTACTGATTTGTACTATAGTGTTACACATTATTGCACACGCCACAGAGATTATAGGGCTGAGGGCTCCCCAAGGGTACTTCTAAGGTGACTGACATCAACAGGACTGCTAAAGTAGGGCAATGGGAAGTGTACTGAGTATAAATGGGCTCAAAACCTTTAACCTACAGACACACAAACACTCACACTTTTACATTTGCCATGGCTGAGATTAAACCCCTACCTAAATAGTTATTTGTACTATAGTGTTATGCAGTTATTGCACACATCACAGAGCTTATAGGGCAGAAGCCAGTCCAACAGTACTTCTGAATGAATTAGCAGATCTTGTGAAGTAGGGCAATGGGAGGTGCACTGGGTGGGAATGAACTAAAACAGTTATTCCTACACACACACCACACACACACACACACACACACACACACACACACACACACACACACACACACACACACACAAAAAAACAATGTTACATATGCCGGAACTGTGATTAGAACCCTTACCTATCTAGTTATTTGTATCATAGTATTACGCAATTATCACACACACTATAGAGCTTAAGGACTGAAGTCAGTCCAGCAGTACTTCTAAGGTGAATGACACCAGCAGATGTAAACTAGGGCAATGGGAAGTGTACTGGGTGGGTAAGGCATCATAATACTTAGACCAACAGACAGACAGACAGACACACACACACACACACACACACACACACACACACACACACACACACACACACACACACACACACACACACACACACACACACTCAGACACACAAACGTAGGTGATATAATATTACAACTCTCACCTCAGTACCATCAGACAATTAATCTCATCTTCATGCTGGCATATGCCAGTGGTTACAACTGGTATGCAACTGTTTGCAGCAGGACATCACTCTGCCATTAAGGGTATCCCTGTGTATGACTCACTGTCTGTGTGTGCCTCCCTGTCTGTCTCACTCTATCCCTGTCTGGCCCTCTCTTCCCCATGTCTGTGTGTGTGTGTGTATGCTTGACATATTGTAATATGTTGCTCATATATACTGTATGTGTGTGTATCACACACAACAGATGCAGATATACCACATATGTGCCACCTACAGCTGGCTGTGGGTGATCCTGTCTGATGTGTGTGTGTGTGTGTGTGTGTGTGTGTGTGTGTGTGTGGAGACAGGTTTACATAGCTGTGTGTATGCAAAGACATTTGCACAATACAGATATATATAGTCTGATGTGGTTTCAGACATGGGCTTCACTTCTCTAAATGTAGAAGCATGCTTAGTATGACCTTCTATAGCAAGTGTGGGAATCCATTCTGGGGATAGCTGTGCTCCAGCCCAGTGTGTTGTGAGCTACAGCCATACCTTACAATCTGTTTGTGCAAGATATCTGGAGATAGGCTGCCAATATTGGGAAACAATGCGCCAAACATAGGGTGGTGCTGTAACTATTGCTCTTATCAATGTATGAGTTGCTTGAATGACAGGGTTTGTTTTAGCAGACATTTTCTGACGTATGTAATGTTTGAGACTGTACTGCATTGTGTCATTACCTACTGACAGATATAATCGGATCATCACAGTTATTTACCAGAGAAATACAAAATGGATGCTGCACAGAGTTATATTATGAGGTAAAGGCTAGAGATTCTTGTACAGTCGGGCAAGTTGAGAGGTGTGGGTACAGCTGATTGTCTTTGAAGCTGTGTAAAACGTCCAGCAGCTTGGTGATAAGCTGGCTGGGGATCTTCTGGTTGTGCGGTTTTCTTCTTACCTGACAGATCATATCCTGGTGTGGCCATACCTGTCAACTGTACAGATTCTCACAGGTTATCCAGATGCACGCCTCATATATTTGGTCGGTTTCCCTTAACATTGTGGTTTTCTAGCATATTTGATGCAAATCACTCAGGGTTGCAGTTAGGGAATACTGACAAAACATTAGCGTTTCAGATTTCACACCCTTCATGACACCCATGTTACTACACACCTCCTCTGTTAGTCTATCAACTGTCTAATGTTATGAGAGCAATATTTCAAATGTGTACCTATAGCTGGGCCTTTATACCACCATTATGTATGGCTTTGTTCAGAGTACTCCCTCTATGAGGTTGAGATGTATGCTACTAGCATTTAGCAGCATGGCCTTACATTTGCATTTTGTTGACTGTTATTTTGGCAGTATGGATCCCATGACATTCCCTACAAAGACACTATGGGTGAGGCATGGGCCTTTGTCAGTGGCTTGTAGGCCATGTGAGACTGCTGCAGGCCATCTGTAGTGAGCTAGTGTGTTCTGTCACTCAGATGTTCCCAGGCTGCCAGGCAGAGGACCCCCTGTGGTGACAATGGTAAGTGACAGAATGCCCTGCTGTGCTACTAGGCACCATACCTCTCTACATATGTGAGCCAGACATCTGGACAAAGCCATGAGTAACTGGGTGACAAAAGCCTAAATATACAGACCGCTGTAACTATTGGCCTTACAAACCTGGAAGGGTAATACAATAACAGATTTTGCATTAGCATGCATTTTTCTATAGGGTATGAAGTTTGAGACACTATAATCCATCAATATTTTCTGACTTTAGACTTTCTTGGTTTGCCAATGATTTGGCAGACAACCACTATTTCAGAATAAGGACACTACAGATATGATGCAAACCTGTGTACATTCTGCAAAAGGTCTGTACAGTTGTGAGGTATGGTAGGCACTATGTAGGTTACTCCAGTCTGTGTACTGTTCATATGTGTGGCCCCCTGTACATGAACTATCCAACTTACCAGCAGTAATTGATATTGACATCTGGACAGTGTGTACAACTTCCACATGTATAGCTGACATGCAATATAGTTGGCACTGCATTTCATGGAACTTGGCCCTGTCTACCACAGTGCTGTACCTAGGCCAGAAGGACACAACAGCCATGAGAAGTTGCTGGCCATATCCTGCCAAGTATTCCCCACACATATACATAGCTTATTGACCCCTGCATATTGTGGACATGCAACAAGTTATCATGTTGATTGGGACAGCCCTGGCAATGTGTACTCTGCTGCTATTACCCTACAAACTTACATGTTACTGCATTTCTGTGTAAATATGGGTGTGTAGGGGGGGCACACCTGTCAACAGTGCACATTTGCATGGCCTGTGCTGATATTGGCTTTACATTTTGGCTCCATTTAGCATAGTATTGTGCCCTGTCTTGGAGAATAGAGGCATATCACTAGAGACCACAGATTAGATTGTAATGCCATACAACTGAGTTTCAGATGTCTTACCCTTCAGAGAGTCTTACTGCAACTGCAAGGCCTGCTGTGATATCACTGTGTAAGTCTGTAGTGGGGTATCCCATCATTGTCACCATTTGTGTCCCTTTTCCAGATATTCCTTTATTGTTTTCTATGGCTGACTTGCTGTGTGAGTCTGGGAGTGAGTATGGGATTCCAACAGTGACATCCATGCATGTGACCTATAACCCTCCCCTTAGTTGGCCCCCCACATATACTGCAGTGGGATTTGTCACCTTAAATGATACTGCATAGTGTGGGGAAGCCAGTATTGTGTAGACATTTCCTGGTGTCCCACATAGCTGTCAGTTGTCTGCTGCTCTCCCAGTTGGCCACCCAATTCCCTTGCATGCATGCACCATTTCTATAGATATGCTACCAAAACTTAATAATCCATTCATTTATTGTTAAGAAGACTGACTTACCCTGTGCCTGCAGAAGTTGTGAGGACGGTACTTGAGGGCTGCCTATGTTGGATGCACACAGTACACTGCCTATACATGGTAAGTTACAGGTAATGTGATGTGTGTGTCATCCATTTTACTGTGTGTGCGTGTCAGAGAGAGGTGTCAATCCCTGGGTCCCTACAATGTCAGTGTGTCTGTGCTATGCATTGCCTTTTTACCAAGGCCTGGGCATACTGGGCATGCCTCTGTCTGCCTATGGGAGCAGGTTCAGGGGCTTTCTCTTTTGAGTCCCTCTGTGGCTGTGGGGACCTTGGCAATGGTGGGGGGCTGCGTGGGCCTTTCTCATGCTGTTCCTGCTGCAGCTGTTTCCGCAAGATCATATTGTGTAGCATGGCACATACTATGAACATGTGTGCACATATGGCTGGAGAATACTGCAAGGCTCCACCAGATATGTCAAGGCAGTGGAACTGTGACTTGAGCATCCCAAACACACTCTCTATTATGATCCTGCTTTGTGAGTATGACTCATTATGGCGTTCTTGTGTGGGTGTGTGTGCATATCTGATGGGTGTCATCATCTATGACTTCAGTGCATAGCCAGCATCCCCTACCAAATGGCCATACGGGATGCCCCCACTGGCAAATGCCTGGTACAGCTATGATGAATACCAGATGTGGGAGTCATGATAACTTCCAGGGCTGCCAGCACACACATTCATGATAATCCCTGGCCATTGCACACGACATTGCAGTTGATGGTGGGGAAGCCCTTGTTGTTTATGTAGACCCTGCCCTGTTGACGGGGTGGTGGTTTGATGTGGATATGCATGCAGTCTATCGCAGCCAGTTCCTCTGGGTATTCTGCTACATGGTGGAAGAGACGCATATTGCTGGTCCTCCCCTCACGGGTTTTGGGGAAATAAATGTGCTCACAGGCATGTGGTAGGATGGAATCCAGGAAATGGTGGAGTATCCTGGATGCAGATGCCTGTGAGACCCACATGATGTCCTCAATAGGGCTTTGGAAAGTACCTGTAGCTAGTATTCTTAAGGCTACACATACCTTGGTGTCCACTCGGATGGGTTCCCATCTGTTGGCTTTTGGTCTGAGTTGAAGCCGGCACAGCTCGATGACTTGCTGCAGTATGTCTCTGTCCACCCTGTAGTGCTCTACTATCTCCAGATCATGTAGTCCCTGGTAAGTTACCCTGGGTCTGAACACTCTTCTCATCCTCCTCGGTCTGTGGCGGTTGTCAGCATTATTCTCCTCACTTCCCTCAGTCTCTAACACATACTGATGGATCAAAGCAATGGCTGCCCTTAACATGTCTTCAGCTAAAATTCCCCTGCATGTGTACACCAATGGTGCAGAGTTTGTGGGAAAAAACAGACTGTAAGGTGTTTGCATAATTTATACTGTTGTGCTGCAGATGCTGCTTGTATGATTGGCTAACTATGTTGAATTCCATTGGCCAGCTTTGTTATTTGTACTTGATTGCTTTTATTCTATTTTTCTTTTTTTTTCCCCTTCCCATTTCCTCCCCTTTTAAGCATCAAGGCACGGCATGCAAACCTGGTGCTCAAATGTAAACAGACCTGCTATTTCCGGGTTTTTTTTTAGACCTGGTGCACCCTATGCAAACCCATTTAGCTGATGTAAACAGTGAGAAATTGTCTTCCCTGTACACGAACATGCTCTTCATTTCATGGAATAAGTCAGTACAACGTCAGACACACCCCCTTGCTTAGCTGTGCTTAGCTAAGCTTATTTGGGAGCCGTGGAGCTCCAATGTGCTTACACCAAGCATGACACACCCCCTTTTCATGTCTGCTGCTCATCCTGCTTACTCCACTGCCTTATAGCACCTACATGGTTAGTTGCAGTTTGGCACTTAGATTCTTTTTGTGATTCAGTAAATTTTCCTCATTAGCATTTCCCACTGTCTTAATCCCTAGTTACTGCACTACACCAGAGCCTATCTCCTTAGCAACCTCTGTTCCCTGGTATTGTTTTGATTCTGTATGCCATAGAGTATAATGGCAAAATGCAGATTTCACTTAAAATTGTGTTTTCACATCTTTTTTTTTTTTTTGGCACGATCCAGTTTGTGTGCCGCTGCCCTATGCTTAAATGGCCGAGATCAGCCAAAAAAAAAAAAACTTTTATTTTTATAAAATGTAAACACTTTTCCATGCCAATGGCCATGTATTTGGCCATTGACATGCCTAAAGATTATAATACATGCTTTTATTTGAGCTGTCATACCTCCATTTTGATTTTTGCAAAAATGTATTTGGCTAGTAGCCAAAAACATTTCTGCATATAACACTATTTCTACACGGATGCCTGGCTGCTTCCTGAATTGCTAATTCACCTCATTTACATGTTTTTCACCAGCAAATGAGTTAATTAGCATTATTCAGTCATGTCTGTGCAGGAATAGTGCTACAAAGCTCATGGACATCCCCAGGTTTGTTTACTGGATCGCACTACAGACATATTTCGTGCAGTAGCGCTTTCACTATTCTAGCACTCTGTGTAAGTATTACTGAATCCCAGGGATAGTTTTTATGGAGATAAGTTATTCTATGCAGGACGCGGCTTCACAAATGTTTGTTAACTGTTTAATTCAGATTTATGAAATGCAGTTACCAATAGTAAGTGAAACAGACTCTGTTTCTATGGAATGGGCTCAGATGTTTTCCTTTGATTCTAATTTTGATGAACTGTTTCAGAATTATTGCAAAAATATGAAAGAGCTTGACAATGAACAAGGTCTACAGAAATTAAAAAAAAAAACAATAGAGGAATTTAAAAGATTACACGGTGAAGTGGCTTTAGCTTGGGAAAAAAATGAGCAGTATGGTTTGCTCAAGGTTCTATGTCTAAAATGTTTGTTAATAAGGGCAGAAACAAATATAAAAGGCCATCCAGTATAGTTCCTTTTTAAAATGTCCAGATTCAACATCTGAACTTTCTTCCAATGATAGCTAATGTTTCTTCCATGAGCTAACATTCAAAGTTGTAAGTTATTAAAAGGTTTCACTCTTTGGAAATCAAGGCCCCTGCATTAAGAGAAAATGCTAAAATAAAATAAAAAAAATGTTTTAGATGTTCTAGGACATTTTAGGACATTGAATGACGATTTTATCAATATATCTGATTTTGAATTTTCTAAAGATGCTATGATTTTGTTAAATAAAAGATTAACATTTGTCCCTGCTTATTTTGTTTCATATTTCCAAATGGTTATTGATCTTAAATGTTTTTGCAGAACTCTTAATTTAAAATATTGGTTTGTTACTCATCCAACCAATAGTATAGAGAAGTTTCCAGCCTTTAAATGGAAGAAGACTAAATTTAATTCACAATATCACAATACATTTATGACATTTAAACCAATTGCAATGAGAGATTTGAATAAGAATGCCTGTATTTTTTTTTTAAATTATGGTTATAATATTTCTGATCTGGAAAATAGCCTCCAGCTTTGCTTATGAGTAAGGCTGTTATTGTTATTACTACTGCTGACAAAGGTAAAGCTCTACTCATTTGGAATGATGTAGAATATGATAATGAAACAAATAGCTTTCAAATCAAATGCTTTTTCAAAAGTTAGTATTAGATCCTACACCCACTTTTAGAATGTAACTTGAGTCACAATTAATGGATGAAGTATTAAGGGTCATAATTTCTGATTAAATATAGCTTTTAGTGAAAGATCCTAATAGTATGCATTCTTGCCTAAAATATACAAATAATTTTTCACTCTTCTAGGCAGACCAGTTATCTCAGTTAGGATTTTTTAATTGAACCCGTCAGCATTTTTAGAACAGTATTTAAAACCTTTGTTGTCCTGTATACCTGCTTGCTTAAGGGATTTGACTGAATTTTTAAACATTTTGAATAATATGTTTATTGACAATCATTACCTTTGTGTACCCTTGATTTTACATGCCAGTGTACTAGCATCCTCATGAAGGGAGAATAAAGGGGGGGGGGGGGTTAAGCATTTTTAGATGTACTAGATTTATACTTGGTGAAATTTGTTGATTTTTGTATTGTTTCTTTTTGAGAAGGTGTTATTCAATGTTTTTCTTTTTAATTTTAATGGGGAATGTTTCCATCAAGTAAATGGTAGGGACATGGATGCATGAGTTCAGGAGGCTAAGATACAATGCAATTTCCTTATAAATCCATATAAAAATATTCTTTATCACAAAAGAATAATTCAGGTTTCCAAATTGGCCACTATCTTCTTTCATTTATTTGTAATAGATAGCCCTACTGCATAATAAATGCAGGGTTTAACCTTGCAGATAATATGAGTTTTTAAACAAATTACAAATGATATGGTAGATGAAGATATTCAGAACTGCCTAAGCAACACAGTGGGTTGGAAATGTACTAATATTAAAATAAATTGGGCAAATAATTTGGATAAATATGAGCCATCATGTCTGATGAAATAACAGAAGTGATTTATGGCTTTAATTATGGACTTTAACTGGATTGAGTAAGGCTATGAAAACCTCTATTCATTGCAATGTAGAAAAAACAGAGAAAATTTAATATCCAGCCAGAAGATACAACTTATTTCTATTCTAATAGAATTTATGGAGTTGTATTATCACATATAGAACCAAACTCAAATCCAATAATATAGTATTATAAAAGATAATATCTTAAAAGGACATTGGTAGATATAAGAATTATATAAATGATGGAGTGCATGTCCTGTGGACATTAATGTTTATTGTAGTCTTTTAACATCTAAGCTTAGGACTGGCTCATATTTTTGGAGTTGAAAATACAATGTTAATTGACTGGTATAAAGGCTGTCATGTTGTGAAGACCACTAAATGATCTGCATATATATAAAACTTCCAGTTTTTGGAAGGTGTAATAATCACAATTTCATCTAAACAAAAGATAAAAGAAGAATTAAATACTAGTGCTTGGCTTCTTAGTTTAGGTGTAGTAACCTCTGCAGCTGCTAATCAAATATAACTATGTATTAGCCAAATAAGGCATGCTAAGTACAATTGTTTGTTTTGGAACTTTGAGAATAAAATTATGTTGTTGTTAAGTGGCTTGCTGAGTCGTGAATTTTATGTCTGCAGCTATTAAAAAAATGATTGGGCTTACTAAATATGCCACACCATATTTCAGTGTATTTTCTATCTAAGAGATAAAATATACCCTACAGCGTAGCACAGCAGCTTTTCTGAATACAAATAGTCACAACTTCCCTTCAGTTTAATAAAACATAAGCAAATATGCTGACCACCCTGTGATGTGAAGGAAAGGTCATACTTCCATGATGCAAGTTCATAAACAATCACAAGGAGAATGTAAAGTCAAAGAGGGAGGAAAGTTAAGTGACTAAGAGCGGTTCTTATATGAAGCACATAGAATGAAATGGCAGCATCAACAGCATCTATTTGCACAAGCTCATTAGGTTTGAATGAGCAGATATACTAATATATTACAGACTGGATATGATGGGCAGTGGGAAAGGTCCTACCAAGTTAAGATGATGGTTCATCTTTAACAACCTCTTGCAAAATAATCGTGTGGATAATGAGGAATTATACCACACCTCTTTGAGGGAGTTTCCCTGTAACCCTGCTCATAGGGTACACTGACTAATGTTGAGATAAATGGCATTCCAATGTTGTACTTGCATTAATAGGTTGGGGTGGAAGGACAGGCCATCATGAGAAAACTGAAGAGCAGCCCTTGGTTGAAGAAAGTAGGATCAATTGAGCATGTATGCCATAGATGAAAATAAAAAGAGTGTTTGCATGCAGCATGGTACACCACGAAACAAGAAACTATGCAGGTTGAGTCTATATAGTGAATTTGATGGATTTGTTGCTATTCTGAGTACTTGCATGTGAGCAGTGCACAATAGTTGTTCAGTGTACAGGGAATACAAGTATCACTTTCTTGCATTTGTATCCATTTCTTTTAGTCAGGTCTTGGTCTGGTCCTTGATGAAATGGTTAATTGAAAAGTATTTCTGCAATGGCTTCTTCAGAAATAATTCAAAAGTAAAATTCACCCAGACTAGTTTCTTGTTTCTTCTTTGGTAGGGTATCCTTTGTTAAAGTCTTTCTATCCAAACTGTTTGAGTCCTGTGGGGGTATATCTTTGGTCCATAACATTTGAAGTATGATCAGTTTTATAACAGTGTTAATGATTTGGTAGATGTAGTCATCAGTTCATTCAAGGCATACAAACATCTAAAATAATACATTCAAAATTAAAGAGAAGTTTGTATTTCCCCTACAGGGGATTCTTCAGATGTCGAACAGTAGCCAGTGGAGGAGTCTTGCTCTAAACAATTTGTCTGACTGGAGTTCAGAACATATAGGAAACAAGTTTTGTTGAGAAGATCCTTGTGAGTAACCATTAACTCTAGAAGTAATAAAACTCCTATATTGGTGGCTATTCCAAATGTGGATTTTTAGGGCTACTGCTCAACATCATATTAGACATTCTACTCCAGAAATCCATGTTAAGATATTTTTTTCCTTCCAGGTTGCAGTTTACCATGGCAAAGTCAATTTCTATTTGCATCACTTCCATTTCCGGTCCATACACTGAAGGCCTGCAGAAGCAAAAACAGTATTATTCTTTCCTGACCTATGAAAGATTGATTATTTGTGGTGAACACAAACTCAGTCAGCAAACCCAGGAGGTCAGTAAATCAGCTGTTGATAGGTGATCACCTATTCCAAACCTGCATCTGATTATATATTCTGAACTATCTAATGATAATACAGAAGTTTTCAAGTACAAGATGGCTCAGCATTACTGGACTAGATTCGGTATGACAGATAACCTGCTAAAAGAGGGTTTCATCTTTTGCAAGCTCTGTGGCATAGGGAGGTAAGGCCCTGGTCAAGACACAGGTGACCTGACTGTCGCAGGTGGAGGTTGGGGTGAGCAGCTGCAGCCAGTTCACCCCTCCTGGAGGGAGGGAGGGAGGGAGGCAGCTCTGGCCTGCCACTTGGGTGACACTTAGTAAGAGCAGTAGGTGTTGCATCCATGGAACTGGAGCCTACAGTGTGCAGATGCATGCATCTTGTATCTGGCAGCAGCTGTGGAGTTTGCTGTTGTGGGGATAGGGATGCTACTTGGGGGGTGGGTGGGCCATCCTACCAGATCTGGTATTTGGCCAGCTCCATACCACCTGAATCTCATTGTAGGGGAAATTAGTGGGCTGATGAAGCACATCTGGACAGGAATGAATGAGTTATAGGGCTATTGTTTAGCCTAGGGATGCCTAGCTGTCACCTCAAATGGAATGAATGGGCCAGTTGTGCAAGGTAGTGTAGTCATCAGGCACATCCAATGGAGGATACAAAAAAGAAGTTTCTATTTAGTGTTATGAAACCATTGAAGACTGTTTTTAGTAGCTTACTGCACAAATCCATATAGAATTTGTCAGGTATTTCTGATGATGCATTAGAAAAATATGCTAACAGAAAATACTAATAGTAGCCTTGAATTTTTTTGTGCATGTTCTGATGAATCTGGGCTCTGGATAAGGAAATGAGTATCACTTTTTCCTTATTCAACCTGGTGAGTGGTGCATCTGTATGTTTCACTATGGAATCACCTAAGACTAGAATATTAGATGGTGTGGATGCTTTCAGAGTGGCCTTGTAAGGTGTTAGACTTTGCCTGTATTGCAGACTTGGAATATTGCTGAGGGTGCATAATGTCCTTGCTGAGTTTTGGAGATCTTTCAGGTTTGGGCAGATTAAGGTTTAGAACTTTGGCATATGATGGATTATGTGTTTTATGTAAGTTGTGAAGAGGTGTGCCATGGGGTGAGCTGCTAATGATCCTTGCAACAGTGGTGACAATGTCTGAACCTTTAGTTTCCAGTGACATTAAATAAATACATCTCTTACACACTGTTTGTGTAGCAGGTAATCATCAGACAGTTCTTACATTGTCTCAAGATACCCATCTAAATCAAGATGGCTATAGAAAGAGCAGGAGAGTGCTTTTCCATGATTCGTATTTGTCAAGATTCTACCAGGGCTGGCGGAGTTGTTTTAGGTGGGGAATACTTTGGTTGGACATGGAGATGGGGGGGTGATGATGCCCATCTTGGGTAGGAGTCTGAGGTGAGTGCTTATAAAGTGGTGATTCATTTTCTTGGACTACAGAGGAGACTACTATAGTTGCTACTCCAGAGCTATCTTATCTGCTCAAAAGGGGTCGTTATCTTGGGCTAGGTGGGAAATCACTCTACTTTCTGCTGCAGAGTTGTTTTATCAGCACTTAGTGCAGATGAATGAGGCCACAGATTCAAAGTATAGAATTCTGTATGACTCAAGCAAGGCTTCCTATGTCAAAAGCCCTTGCACGCACTACCTATTATCAAACTGGAACTACAGTAGTGTTGCACTATGAACAGCTCAGAGCAGATTGTAAGAGAAAAACTAGGAGAGTAAACCAATTAAAAAAGCTGGAAACTAGAGCCAGAGGAGCTCTCTAAGACTGGTTCTGCTGTAAATGACATTACTCTCACTACTGAGAGTCTAACCTACAAGTCTGTGGTCCTAGTCGGGCTAGAAGTTCAAGCAACAATAGCTATTTATAATAGCTAATTTAAGCTAACGTATAATAGCTAATTTAAGATAACGTAACAACAACAGTAAATTTAAATGTTATATATTGGATAGTGTTAATTTACATATTAAGGAATGGGGAATCGGACACTATACTAAGCAGATTAGAAATGCAATGGCAATTAAAATATGGGGCAAATTTATTTACAAATGTAAATTAAGTTATACAGTAACAGGCCTGAATTAATGAGTAGAAAACTAAGGTGACTGTATTTTTAAAGTTGATTGGGCAATTTTGTCACATGATTTTTGAAATTAGGTTATTTAAATGTGTTTTAAAGGGTTGAATTAGTTTGATGGAGTCCTACCTGTACAGACTTAATAGAGTGAAGTGAGATGTAATTGAGTGGCTTACATGCTTTTTCCTTTACTTTATTTTTACAGTTTGTGTGTATTTGCCCAATTTTTCAAACATGAACTGGACTGATAGACTGGCAAACATGGATTATAATAAAACTTTATACATACATGCAGTATAGACTCCCCAGGATTCAATAAGCTAAAATGTCTGTGCAGGAATAGTGTAGCCATTCCTGCATGGAATATGGCCACCGAGCGATCTAGTAAACAAGTCTGGGGATGTGCACGAGCCTGCTAACACGATTCTGCCATGGACATGTCTAGATTATGCTAATGACCTCATTTGCTGGTAAAAACTATGCAAATGAGGTCAATTAGTTATTCAGTAAGCAGGCAGGCATCCATGGCAGATTAGTGTAGGAAGCATAAATGTATTCGGCTACTAGCAGAATACGTTTCTGCAAAAATCAAAACGGAGGCATGACAGCGCAAACTAAAACATGTATTATAATCCTTAGGCATGCCAAAGGCCAAATATATGGCCATTGGCATGGAAAAGTATTGCAAAATTATAAAAATCAAAGTTTTAATTTTGCCTATCTCAGCTGTTTAAGCATACGGCAGCGGCACGCAAACAGAATCATGCCGAAAATAAAAAAAATGTGAAAAGGCAATTTTAAGTGAAATCTGCATTTTGCCATTGTAGTCTATGGCATGCAGAAACAAAACAACAGCAGGGAACAGTGTTTGCTAAGGAGAAAGGCTCTGGTGAAGTGCTGTAACTAGGGACTAAGGCAGTGGGGTATGCTAATGAGGGAAATTTACTGAATCGCAAAAAGAAAACAAGTGCACCTAACCATGTAGGAGCTATAAGGCAGTGGTGTAAGCAGGAGAAGCAGCTGACATGAAAAGAGTGTGTGTCATGCTAGGTGTAAGCACATTGGGGCTTCACAGCTCACATTGGAGCTTAGCTAAGCACAGCTAAGCAAGGGGGGGGGGGTGTCTGAACCTGTATTGACTTATTCCATGAAATGAAAAGTGTGTTCGTGTCCAGGGAAGGGCCATTTCTCACTGTTTACCTTAACTAAATGGGTTTGCGTGGTGCGCACTGGGTCTAAAAAAACGCCAAAAAACAAAAAAAACCCTGGAAATAGCAGGACTGTTTACATTTGGGCATCGGATTTGCACTGCACACCTCAGGACTTAACAGGGGCAGAAATGGGAAGGGAAATAAAGAAAAAAAAAGGAAATAGCAGAATTAAAGCAATCAAGTACAAATAACAGCTGGCAGGTGGAATGCATCATAGTCAGTCAATTCATACAGGCAGCATCTGCAGCACAACAGTATAAACTTTGCAAACACCTTCTAGTCTGGTTTTCCCACAAACTCTGCATTATTGGTGTACACATGCTGGGGATTTTTAACTGAAAAAATGTTAGGGGCTGCCATTGCTTTGACCCATCGGTATGTGCTAGAGGCTGAAGGTGGTGAGGAGGAAAATGCTGACAACCGCTACAGACCGAGGAGGAGGAGAAGAGTGTTCAGACCCAGGGTAACTTACCAGGGGCTACATGATCTGGAGATAGTAGAGCACTACAGGGTGAACAGAGACATACTTTAGCAAATCATTGAGCTGTGCCAGCCTCAACTCAGACCCACAGCTAAAAGAGGGGAACCCATCCCAGTGGATATCAAGGTATGTGTAGCCTTAAGAATACTAGCTACAGGTAATTTCAAAGACCTACTGGGGACATTATGGGGTCTCACAGAAATCTACAGCCAGGGTACTTCACCAGTTCCTGGTTTCCTTCCTACCACATGCTGGTGAGCACCTTTACTTCCCCAATACCTGTGAGGAGAGGACCAGTGATATTTGTCTCTTCCGCAGTGTAGCAGAATAGCTGGAGGTACTGGGTGCCACTGACTGTGCACACATTCACATCGAAGCACCATGAACAGTGTAGGGTCTACATAAACCACAAGGGCTTCCCCCTCCATCAACTGTCAGGTTGCGTGCAATGCCAAGAGCATTATCATGAATGTGTGTGCTGGCAGCCCTGGAAGCTATCACAACTCCCAAATTTGGCATTCGTCACAGTTGTACCAGGCATTTGCCAGTGGGAACATCCTATATGGCCATCTGGTGGGGGATGCTGGCTATGCACTAGAGCCATAGATGATGACACTCATCAGAAATGCACACACACACACACACACACACACACACACACACACACACACACACACACACACACACACACACACACACACACACACACACACACACACACCCACCCACCCACACACACCCACACACACACACACACACACACACACACACACACACACACACACACACACACACACACACACACTCAAGAATGCCATAATGAGGCACATGCACAAACCAGGTTCATTAAAGAGCATGTGTTTGGGATTGTCAAGTCAAGGTTCCACTGCCTTGACACATCTGGTGGAGCTTTGCAGTACTCTCCAGCCACATGTGCACACATGTTCATAGTATGTGCCATGCTACACAATATGATCCTGCAGAAACAGCTGCAGCAGGAAGAGCATGGGGAAAGGAAACACAGCCCCCCACCATTGCCAATGTCTCCACAGGCACAGAAGGACACAGAGGAAGAGGCCCCTGAGCCTGCTCCTGTATGCATGCCCATGGAGGCATGCCCAGTATGCTCAGGCCTTGGCAAAGAGACAATGCATAGCACACACACTGACACTGTAGGGACCCAGGGACCACTGTCTGACTTGCAAACACAGTAAAATGGATGACACATGCATCACATTACCTGTAACTTACCATGTATAGACAGTGTACTGTGTGTATCCAACATAGGCAGCCCTCAAGCACCATCCTCACAACTGCTGCAGGCACAAGGTAAGTCAGTCTTCTTAACAATAAATGAATGGATTAGTATATTTTGGTTGCATATCTATGGTAATGCTGCATGCATGCAAGGGAATGAGGTGGCCTACTGGGATAGCAGCAGACAACTGACAGCTATGTGGGACACCAGGAAATATCTGCACAATACTGGCTTCCCCACACTATGCAGTATCATTTAAGGTGACAAATCCCACTGCAGTATATGTCGGGGGCCATCTAAGGGAGGTCATAGGTCACATGCATGGATGTTACTGTGGGGATCCAATACTTACCCCTTGTGAGGTATGGCAATGAGATGTGTACTGGGTGTGGAAGGACTCATTAGACTGTCCCCTACAAGTCTACACACTCACAAACACTGCTATACACACCAATGCACACACAATTGCCAATACTGACATTAGCAACCTTGCCTATCATGTTATTCAGTCAGCCTTGCCTATCATGTTATTCATTCAATACTGTTACATAACTGTTGCACCTGGCACAGGGCCGAAGAGTGTTCACAAATACCTCTATGGTGGATGTGAATAGTGGCCTTTGTAAAGTGGACCTTGGGACGTGTACTGGGAGCACCATGACCTACAATTGTAAACCACAGCCCACCAGTGGATATAGTTCTCACTCACACACACAAGATACTGTTATTGCACACACACACACAAACACACATTTGCCAGGACTGAGATTAGAACCCCTAACTATCAAGTTACTACTAATACAGTATTATGCATTTCTTGCATGCGCCACAATGCTTACAGGGTGAGAAGAGTCCCAAGGTAATTCCAAGGTGAACATCATCATCAGGTCTTGTAAAGTATGGCAATGGGTGATTTACTGGGTGAGAATGGACTCAATATACTCAAACCTATGGTTATACACACTTACACACACAAATACACTCATACACACATTTGCCAGGACTGAGATTAGCAGCCTTGCCTATCTTGCTAGTCAGTCCATACTGTTAAATACTTCCTGCACATGGCACAGGGCTTATTGGGCTGAAGGGTGTCAACAGATACCTCTATGGTGGAAGAAAACAGTGGGCTTTGTAAAGTGGACCTTGGGATGTATACTGGGAGTACCATGGCCTAAAAATGTAAAACCCATCCCCCAATGGATATAGTTCTCACTCAGACACATATACAGGATATTCTTCTCACACACACACATATACACACATTTGCCAGGACTGAGATTAGAACCCCTCCCTAGCTAGTGATTGCTAATACAGTGTTATGCATTTATCGCAAGTGCCATGGAGCTTATAATGTAAGGAGTGTCCTACAGGTCATCTAAGGTGAACAACATCACCAGCCCTTGTAAAGTATGGGAATGGGCAGTGTAACTGGAGAGTGAGGTCTCAAATGCTGTATCCTGCAAATATACACACTTACAAACTCTTACAAACACACATTTGCCAGGACTAGAACCCCTACCTATGTAGTCATTGGTACTATAGTGTTATGCAGTTACAGCATGCACCACAGAACTTATAGAGTGAAGAGTGTCCCAAGGTACCTATATAGTGAATAACATCACCAGCCCTTGTAAGGTATGGCAATGGTAGGTGTACTGGGTGACAAGGGCCTCAAACTACTTTCACCCACATGTTTACACACTCACAAACACTTTTATACACTCTAATGCACACACACACACACACACACACACACACACACACACACACACACACACACACACACACACACACACACACACACACACACTTGCCAGTACTGAGATCCATATGTTCATAGCTTCATAGGTGTGTACTAGGTGAATGACCATGGAGCCTTTACAAGGCTAGCCCATGGGGATACCCTGTCATTGTGCCACCTGATGATAGTCCCCAGTGTGTCTAACGAGTATAGCTACTGGAGTGATCCCTGGGGTGGGATTTCAATTCCACCATCCATTCATCCAGATTTCTCTTAAAGAGGGCCAGTGAGGTACTATGCTTGACATGTATTTGAAGTCTATTCCAAAGCATGGGCAGTCTCTGGGTTGTGAACCTGTCCCTCTAGCATATTCTGTTGATTGTGGAAATGGGGTTGAGGTCTCTGGGGCATGAGGTATGGATGGATTGGTTTCTCCAGATGTAGCATTCCTAACAGAGCTGGGTCAGACATGGCTATGTAAGTCAGGCAGAGATCACCTCTAAGTAGCCAATATAAAACAGAGAATAGTTGGAGTTATTGGATTCTGTCCATGTAGGGCAAGTGTTTAAGGCCTAGGATCCTCTTTGTGAGATACTTTTGCAGCCTCTCCAGTTGTTTCAGGTGTCCAGTGGTGTACATGCCAAATGGGCCAGTATACTTATTGACTGGCCTAGTGAGAGGAAAGTACAGGGAGACAATGACCTCTTACTTCCCGGATGCAACACCCTTAGTCAGGAGATATGACACATAGAAGGACTTTCTGAGCACAGTGGCACTGTGGTGATCAACAGCGAGCTCACTGTCAACCTGTGTTCCCAGTTCTATTATAACAACGTCAGTGTTCAGTGGACTACCATCAATGTATTAATTCATGGGGCCATGTTGTTCCCAAAGGGGATGGCAGTACATTTTCTGGCATTGAGATAAAGGCCAGGGTTCTGACCCCAGTCAGAGGCCTCAATGAGGCCTTTGTGCAGGATGTCAACATCACGTGGGGAGGTAATAATAGCACCCATCTTGCAGTCATCTGCAAACATTGTCAGCCATGTTGGGCTGGACGTCAGAGGTGTAGATCCCGAACATGAGGTGACCCAGGACCAAACCCTGTGGGACTCCACTCATGATGGGTTGGCAGTCTGACATGAAGTCCACTGCTTTCACACTGTGGGTCCTGTCTGGTAGCCAGTTTTCAAACCACCTAGAAATATAGGTGTTGATGCCTAGCTGAGTGTGTTTGTCTATGATTCCTGAGTGTGGAATGGTATCCAAGGATTAGAAGGGCTGCCTGTCTTGTTATTTATTCCATACTGTTCCATAATTATTGCATGTGGCACAGAGCTTATAGGGCTGCAGTGTCTACAGCTACCTCTACAGTGGATGACAGCAGTGGGCCTTGTAAAATGGACATTGGGATATGTACTGTGTGGGTGACAGCAAAAAATTACAAAACCTGCCTCCCACTGGATATGGTTCTGACCCACCCACCCACACATGATACTGTTCTCAAAAACACACTTGCCAGGACTGAGATTAGATCCTCTGCCTATCTAGTTACTGCTACTACAGTGTTATGCATATATCGCACACGCCATGGAGCTTATATAGTGAAGGTTGTCCCAAGGAACTTCTAAGGTGAAGAACATTACCTGCCCTTGTAAAGTATGGCAATGGGTGATGTACTGGGTGAGAGAGGCCACAAAATACTTTAACCTACACATATACACACTTTCACACACAAATATACACACTTGCCAGAACTGAGATTAGAACCCCTGCCTAACTAGTTATGTGTACTATAGTGTTACACAATTATTGCATGTGCCACAAAGCTTATAAGGTTGAGGGCTTCCAAAAGGTGCTTCTAAGGTGACTGATATCAGCAGGACTGCTAAAGTAGGACAGTGGAGAGTGTACTGGGAGTGCATGGGCTCAAAGTCTTTAACCTACAGACACACACACATAAACTTTTACATTTGCCAAGACTGAGATTAGACCCCTACCTAACTAGTGATTTGTACTATAGTGTTACACAGTTATTGCACACGCCACAGAGAGTATAGGGCTGAGGGCTCCCCAAGGGTACTTCTATGGTGACTGACATCAGCAGGACTGCTAAAGGGGGGCAATAGGAAGTGTACTGAGTGTGAATGGGCTCAAAACCTTTAACTTACAGACATACAAACACAGACACGTTTACATTTGCCATGGCTGAGATTAGAAACCCTACCTAAATAGTTATTTGTACTATAGTGTTATGCAGTTATTGCACACACCACAGACCATATATGGCAGAAGCCATTCCAACAGTGCTTCTACAGTGAATGAATTAGCAGATCTTGTGAAGTAGGGCAATGGGAGGTGCACTGGGTGGGAATGAACTAAAACACTTATTCCTACACACACACACACACACACACACACACACACACACACACACACACACACACACACACACACACACACACACAAACACTGTTACATATTCCAGAACTGTGATTAGAACCCTTACCTATCTAGTTATTTGTATCAAAGTATTACACAGCTATCACACACATGACTTATGTCAGTCCAACAGTACTTCTAAGGTGAATGACACTGGCAGATATAAACTAGGGCAATGGGAAGTGTACGGGGTGGGTAAGGCATCATAATACTTAGACCTACACACACACACACACACACACACACACACACACACACACACACACACACACACACAAAGGTAGGTGATATGATATTACAACCCTCACCTCAGTACCATCAGACAATGAATCTCATCTTCATGCTGGCACATGCTAGTGGTTACAACTGGTATGCAACTGTCTGCAGCAGGACATCACTCTGCCATTCAGGGTATCCCTGTGTATGACTCACTGTCTGTGTGTGCCTCCCTGTCTGTCTCACTCTATCCCTGTCTGGCCCTCTCTTCCCCATGTCTGTGTGTGTGTGTATGCTTGACATATTGTAATATGTTGCTCATATATACTGTATGTGTGTGTATCACACACAACAGATGCAGATATACCACATATGTGCCACCTATAGCTGGCTGTGGGGGATCCTGTCTGATGTGTGTATTTGTGGGGAAAGGTTTACATAGCTGTGTGTATGCAAAGCCATTTGCACAATACAGAGATATATAATCTGATGTGGTTTTAGACATGGGCTTCACTTCTCTAAATGTAGAAGCATGCTCAGTGTGACCTTCTATTTTAAGTGTGGGAATCCATTCCGGGAATAGTTGTGCTTTAGTACAGTGTGTTGTGTGCTACAGCCATACCTTACAATCTGTTTGCAAGATATCTGGAGATAGGCTGCCAATATTTGGGAACAATGGGTCAAACATAGGGGGGTACTGTAACTATTGCTCTTAGCAATGTATGAGTTGCTTGAATGACAGAGTTTGTTTTAGCAGACATTTTCTGACATATGTAATGTTTGACACTGTACTGTGCTGTGTCATTACCTACTGATAGATATAATCGGATCATCACAGTTAGTTACCAGAGAAATGCAAGATGGATGATGCACAGAGTTATATTATGAGGTAAAGGCTAGAGATTCTTGTACAGTCAGGTCAGTTGAGAGGTATGGGTACAGCTGATTGTCTTTTGAAGCTGTGTAAAAGGTCCAGCACCTTGGTGTTAGGCTGGCTGGGGATATTCTGGTTGTACGGTTTTCTTCTTACCTGACAGATCATACCCTGGTGTGGCCATACCTAGCAACTGTCCAGATTCTCACATATTATCCAGATGCATGCCTCATATATTTGGTCAGTTTCCCTTAATATTGTGGTTTTCTAGCACATTTCATGCAAATCACTCAGGATTGTAGTTAGGGAATACTGACAAAACATTAACGTTTCAGACTTCACACCCTTCATGACATACATGCTACTACACACCCCTCTGTTATTCTATCAATTGTCTAATATTATGAGAGCAATATTTCAAATGTGTACCTATAGTTGGGCCTTTATACCACCATTATGTATGGCTTTTTCCATATTTCTCCCTCTATGAGGTTGAGATGTATGCTACTAGCATTTAGCAGCATGGCCTTACATTTGCATTTTGTTGACTGTGTTATTTTGGTAGTATGGACCCCATGACATTCCCTACAAAGGCACTATGGGTGAGGCATGGGCCTTTGTCAAGGCTTGTAGGCCATGTGAGACTGCTGCAGACCATCTGTAGTGAGCCAGTGCATTCTGTCACTCACATGTTCCCAGGCTGCCAGACAGTGGACCCCCCTGTGGTGACAATGGTAAGTGACAGAATGCCCTGCTGTGCTTCTAGGCACCATACCTCTCTACATATGTGAGCCAGACATCCGGACAAAGCCATGTGTAATTGGGTGGCAAAAGCCTAAATATACAGACCATTGTAACTATTGGCCTTACAAACCTGGAACAGTAATACAATAACAGATTTTCCATTAGCATGCATTTTTCTATAGGGTATGAAGTCTGAGAAACTACAATCCATCAATATTTTCTGACTTTAGACTTTCATGGTTTGCCAATGATTTGCCAGACAACCACTATTTCAGAATAAGGACACCACAGATATGATGTAAACCTGTGTACATTCTGTAAAAGGTATGTACAGTTGTGAGGTATGGTAGGCACTATATAGGTTACTCTAACCTGTGTACTGTTCATACGTGTGGCCCCCTGTACATGACCTATCCAACTTACCAGCAGTAATGGATATTGACATCTGGACAGTGTGTACAACTTCCACCATATATTTATATATATATATATATAGCTGACATGCAATATAGTTGGCACTGCATTTCAAGGAACATGGCCCTGTCTACCACAGTGCTGTACCTAGGCCAGTAGGACACAACAGCCATGAGAAGTTGCTGGCCACATCCTGACAAGTATTCCCCACACATATGCATAGCTTATTGACCACTGCATATTGTGGACATGCAACAAGTTATCATGTTGATTGAGACAGCCCTGGCAATGTGTACTCTGCTGCTATTACCCTACAAACTTACATGTTACTGCATTTCTATGTGAATATGGGTGTGTAGGGGGGCACACATGTCAACAGTACACATTTGCACAGCCTGTGCTGATATTGGCTGTACATTTTGGTTCCATTTAGTATAGTATTGTGCCCTGTCTTGGAGAATAGAGGCATATCACTAGAGACCACAGATTAGATTATAATGCCATACAACTGCGTTTCAGACTTCTTATCCTTCAGAGAGTCTTACTGCAACTGCAAGGCCTGCTGTGATATCACTGTGTAAGTCTGGAGTGGGGTATTCCATCATTGTCACCATTTGTGTCCCTTTGCCAGATATTCCTTTATGGTTTTCTATGGCTGACTTGCTGTGTGAGTCTAGGAGTGAGTATGGGAGCCCAACAGTGACATCCATGCATGTGACCTATAAACCTCCCCTTAGTTAGCCCCCCACATATACTGCTGTGGGATTTATCACCTTAAATAGTACTGCATAGTGTGGGGAAGCCAGTATTGTGTAGACATTTCCTGGTGTCCCATATAGCTGTCAGTTGTCTGCTGCTCTCCCAGTTGGCCACCCCATTTCCTTGCATGCATGCAGCATTTCCATAGATATGCTACCAAAACATAATAATCCATTCATTTATTGTTAAGAAGACTGACTTACCTTGTGCCTGCAGCAGTTGTGATTATGGTGCTTGAGGGCTGCCTATGTTGGATGCACACAGTACACTGCCTATACATGGTAAGTTACAGGTAATGTGATGTGTGTGTCATCCATTTTACTGTGTGTGCGAGTCAGAGAGAGGTGTCAATCCCTGGGTCCCTACAGTGTCAGTGTGTGTGCTATGCATTGCCTCTTTGTCAAGGCCTGGGCATACTGGGCATGCCTCTGTCTGTCTATAGGAGCAGGCTCAGGGGTTTTCTCTTCTGAGTCCCTCTGTGGCTGTGGGGACCTTGGCAATGGTGTGGGGCTGCGTGGCCCTTCCCCATGCTGTTCCTGCTGCAGCTGTTTCCACAGGATCATATTGTGTAGCATGGCACATACTATGAACATGTGTGCACATATGGCTGGAGAATACTGCAAGGTTCCACCAGATATGTCAAGGCAGCGAAAATGTGACTTGAGCATCCCAAACACACACTCTGTTATGATCCTGGTTTGTACGTGTGTCTCATTATGGTGTTCTTGTGTGGGTGTGTGTGCATATCTGTTGGGTGTCATCATCCACGACTCCCGTGCAGAGCCAGCATCCCCCACCAAATGGCCATATGGGATTCCCCCACTGGCAAATGCCTGTACAGCTGTGATGAATGCCAGATGTGGGAGTCATGATAACTTCCAGGGCTGCCAGCAGGAAGCCCTTGTGGTTTATGTAGTCCCTGCCCTGTTGACTGGGTGGTGCTTTGATGTGGATATGCATGCAGTCTATCGCAGTCAGTTCCTCTGGGTATTCTGCTACATGGTGGAAGAGACGCATATTGCTGATCCTCCCCTCACGGGTTTTGGGGAAATAAATGTGATCACTGGCATGTGGTAGGATGGAATCCAGGAACTGGTGGAGTACCTTGGATGCAGATGCCTGTGAGACCCACATGATGTCCCCAATAGGGCTTTGGAAAGTACCTTTATCTAGTATTATTAAGGCTACACATACCTTGGTATCCACTGGAATGGGTTCCCCTATGTTGGCTCTGGGTCTGATGACTTGCTGCAGTATGTCTCTGTCCACCCTGTAGTGCTCTACTATCTCTAGATCATGTAGCCCCTGGTAAGTTACTCTGTGTCTGAACACTCTTCTCTTCCTCCTCGGTCTGTGACGGTTATCAGAATTATCCTCCTCACCTCTCTCAGTCTCTAGCACATACTGATGGATCAAAGCAATGGCAGCCCCTAACATGTTTTCGGTTAAAATTCCCCTGCATGTGTACACCAATGGTGCAGAGTTTGTGGGAAAAAACAGACTGTAAGATGTTTGCATGGTTTATATTGTTGTGCTGCAGATGCTGCCTGTATGATTGGCTAACTCTGATGCATTCCACCTGCCAGCTATGTTATTTGTACTTGATTGCTTTTATTCTGCTGTTTTTTTTTTTTCTTTTTTTCCCCTTCCCATTTCCGCCCCTTTTAAGCATCAAGGCACGCCGCACAAACCTGGTGCCCAAATGTAAACAGTCCTGCTATTTTTGGGGGGTTTATTTTTTAGACCTGGTGTACCCCACGCAAACCCATTTAGCTGATGTAAACAGTGAGAAATGGCCCTCCCTGTACATGAACATGCTTTTCATTTCATGGTATAAGTCAATACAGCGTCAGACACTCCCCCTTGCTTAGCTGTGCTTATTTGGGAGCCGTGGAACTCTAATGTGCTTACACCAAGCATGACACACCCCATTTTCATGTCTGCTGCTCATCCTGCTTACACCACTGCCTTATAACACCTACATGGTTAGGTGCAGTTTGGCACTTAGATTATTTTTGTGATTCAGTAAATTTCCCTCATTAGCATTCCCCACTGCCTTAATCCCTAGTTACTGCACTACATCAGAGCCTATCACCTTAGCAACCTCTGTTCCCTGGTATTGTTTTGATTCTGCATGCCATAGAGTATAATGGCAAAATGCAGATTTCACTTAAAATTGTGTTTTCACATCTTTTTTTTATTTTTGGCACAATCCAGTTTGCAAGCCGCTGCCCTATGCTTAAATGGCCGAGATCAGCCAAAAAAAAATGAACTTTTATTTTTATAAAATGTAAACACTTTTCCATGCCAATGGCCATATATCTTGCCATTGACATGCCTAAAAATTATAATACATGCTTTTATTTGAGCTGTCATACCTCCATTTTGATTTTTGCAAAACTATATTTGGCTAGTAGCCAAAAACATTTCTGCATATAACACTATTCCTGCATGGATGCCTGGCTGCTTCCTGAATTGCTAATTCACCCCATTTACATGTTTTTCACCAGCAAATGAGATAATTAGCACTATTCAGTGGTGTCCGGGCAGGAATAGTGCTACCAAGCTCGTGCACATCCCCAGACTTGTTTACTGGATCGCACTACAGACATATTTCGTGCAGTAGCGCTTTCACTATTCTAGCACTCTGTGTAAGTATTACTGAATCTCAGGGATAGTTTTTATGGAGATAAGTTATTCTATGCAGGACGTGGCTTCACAAATGTTTGCTAACTGTTTAATTCAGATTTATGAAATGCAGTTACCAATAATAAGTGAAACAGACTCTGTTTCTATGGAATGGGCTCAGATGTTTTCCTTTGATCCTAATTGTGATGAATTGTTTCAGAATTATTCCAAAAATATGAAAGAGCTTGACAATGAACAAGAGCTACAGAAATAAAAAAAATAAAAAAACAATAGAGGAATTTAAAAGATTACACGGTGAATTGGCTTTAGTTTGAGAAAAAAATGAGCTGTATGGTTTGCTTAAGGTTCTATGTCAAAAATGTTTGTTAATAAGGGCAGAAACAAATATAAAAGGCCATCCAGTATAGTTCCTTTTTAAAATGTCCAGATTCAACATCTGAACTTTCTTCCAACGATAGCTGATGTTTCTTCCATGAGCGAATATTCACAGTTGTAAGTTATTAAAGGGCTTCACCCTTTGGAAATCAAGGCACCTGCATTAGGAGAAAATGCTAAAATAAAAGAAAAAAAATGGTTCTAGATGTTCTAGGACATTTTGGGACATTGAATGATGATTTTTATCAATATATCTGATTTTGAATTTACTAAAGATGGTATGATTTTGTTAAATAAAAGATTAACATTTGCCCCTGCTTATTTTGTTTCATATTTCCTAATGGTTATTGATCTTAAATGTTTTTGCAGAACTCTTAATTTAAAATATCGGTTTGTTACTCATCCAACCAATAGTATAGAGAAGTTTCCAGCCTTTAAATGGAAGAAAACTAAATTTAATCCACAATATCACCCTGCATTTATGACATTTAAACAAATCGCAATGAGGGATTTGAATAAGAATGCCTCTATTACTTTTAAAAATGGTGGTTATAATATTTCTGATCTGGAAAATAGCCTTCAGCTTTGTTTATGAGTAAGGCTGTTATTGTTATTACTACAGTTGACAAAGGTAGAGCTCTACTTAATTGGAATGATGTAGAATATGATAATGAAGCAAATAGCTTTCAAATCAAATGCTTTATCAAAAGTTAGTATTAGATCCTACACCCACTTTTAGAATGTAACTTGAGTCACAATTAATGGATGAAGTATTAAGGGTCATAATTTCTGAGTAAATATAGCTTTTAGTGAAAGATCCTAATGTTTTGCATTCTTGCCTAAAATACACAAATACATATTCACTCCTCTAGGCAGACCAGTTATCTCAGTCAGGATTTTTTAATTGAACCCCTGTCAGCATTTTTAGAAAAAATATTTAAGACCTTTGTTGTCCTGTATACCTATTTGCTTAAGGGATTCAACTGAATTTTTAAACATTTTGAATAATGTGTTTATTGACAATCATTACCTTTGTGTACCCTTGATTTTACATGCCAGTGTACTAGCATCCTCATGAAGGGAGAACAAAGGGAGTTACGCATTTTTAGCTGTATTAGATTTATACTTGGTGAAATTTGTTAATTTTTGTATTGATTCTTTTTGAGAAGGTGTTATTCAATGTTTTTCTTTTTAATTTTAATGTGGAATGTTTCCATCAAGTAAATGGTAGGGACATGAATGCATGAGCTCAGGAGGCTAAGATACAAGGCAATTTTCTTATAAATCCATATAAAAATATTCTTTATCACAAAAGAATAATTCAGGTTTCCAAATTGGCCACTATCTTCTTTCATTTATTTGTAATAGATAGTCCTACTGCATAATAAATGCAGGGTTTGAGCTATGCAGATAATATGAGTTTTTAAACGAATTACAAATGGTATGGTAGATGAAGCTATTCAGAATTGCTTAAGCAACACAGTGGGTTGGAAATGTACTAATATTAAAATAAATTGGCAAAAAAATTGGATAAATATGAGCCATCATGTCTGATGAAAGAACAGAAGTGATTTATGGCTTTAATTATGGACTTTATCTGGATTGAGTAAGGCTATGAAAACCTTTATACATTGCGATGCAGAAAAGAAAAACAGAGAAAATGTAATATCCAGCCAGAAGATACAACTTATTTCTATTCTAATAGAATTCATGGGGCTGTATTATTACATATAGAACCAAACTCAAATCCAATAATATAGCTATTATAAAAGATAATATCTTAAAAGGACATTGGTAGATATAAGAATTATATAAATGATGAAGTGCATGTCCTGTGGACATTAATGTTTACTGTAGTCTGTTAACATCTAAGCTTAGGACTGGCTCATATTTTTGGAGTTGAAAATACAGTGTTAATAGACTGGTATAAAAGCTGCCATGTTGTGAAGACCACTAAATGATCTGCATATATATATATATATATATATATATATATATATAAAACTTCCAGTTTTCAATTTCATCTAAACAAAAGATGAAAGAAGAATTAAATACTTGTGCTTGGCTTCTTAGTTTAGGTGTAGTAACCTCTGCAGCTGCCAATCAAATATAAGTATGTGTTAGCCAAATAAGGCATGCTAAGTACAATTGTTTGTTTTGGAACTATGAAAATAAAATTATGTTGTTGTTAAGTGGCTTGCTGAGTCGTGAATTTTATGTGCAGCTATTTAAAAAATGATTGGGCTTACTAAATATGCTGCACCATATTTCAGTGTATTCTTTATTTAAGAGATAAAATATGCCCTACAGCGTAGAGCAGCAGCTTTTCTGAATACAAGCAGACACAACTTCCCTTCGGTTTAATAAAACATAAGCAAATATGCTGACTACCCTGTGATGTGAAGGAAAGGTCATACTTCCATGATGCAAGTTCATAAACAATCACAAGGAGAATGTAAAGTCAAAGAGGGAGGAAAGTTAAGTGACTAAGGGCAGTTCTTATATGAAGTACGCAGAACGAAACTGCAGCAACACTGGCAAATACTTGCACAGGCTCATTAAGTTTGAATGAGCAGATATACTAATGTATTGCAGACTGGATATGAGGGGCAGTGGAAAAGGTCCTACCAAGTTAAGATGATGGTTCATTCTTAACAACCTACTTGCAAAATAATTGTGTGGATAATGAGGAATTATACCACACCTCTCGGAGGGAGCTTCCCTGTAACCGTGCTCATAGGGTACACTGACTAATGTTGAGATAAATGGCATTCCAATGTTATACTTGCATTAATAGGTTGGGGTGGAAGGACAGGCCATCATGAAAAACTGAAGAGCAGCCCTTGGTTGAAGAAAGTAGGATCAATGTCTCTGTGAGCATGTATGCCATAGATGAAAATAAAAAGAGTGTTTGCATGCAGCATGGTACACCACGAAACAAGAAACTATGCAGGTTGAGTCTATATAGTGAATTTGATGGATTTGTTGCTATTCTGAGTACTTGCATGTGAGCAGTGCACAATAGTTGTTCAGTGTACAGGGAATACAAGTATCACTTTCTTGCATTCATATCCATTTCTTTTAGTCAGGTCTTGGTCTGGTCCTTGATGAAATGGTTACTTGAAAAGTATTTTTGCAATGGCTTCTTCAGAAAGAATTCAAAAGGAAAATTCACTCAGACTAGTTTCTTGTTTTCTTCTTTGGTAGGGTATCCTTTGTTAAAGTCTTTCTATCCAAACTGTTTGAGTCCTGTGGGGGTATATCTTTGGTCCATAACATTTGAAGTATGATCAGTTTTATAACAGTGTTAATGATTTGGTAGATGTAGTCATCAGTTCATTCAAGGCATACAAACATCTAAAATAATACATTCAAAATTAAAGAGAAGTTTGTATTTCCCCTACAGGGGATTCTTCAGATGTTGAACAGTAGCCAGTGGAGGAGTCCTGCTCTAAACAATTTGTCTGAATGGAGTTCAGGACATTTTGGAAACAAGTTTTGTTGAGAAGACCCTTGTGAGTAACCATTAACTCTAGAAGTAATAAAACTCTTATATTGGTGGCTATTCCAAATGTGGATTTTTAGGGCTACTGCTCAACATCATATTGGACATTCTACTCCAGAAATCCATGTTAAGATATTTTTTTTCCTTCCAGGTTGCAGTTTACCATGGCAAAGTCAATTTCTATTTGCATCACTTCCATTTCCGGTCCATACACTGAAGGCCTGCAGAAGCAAAAACAGTATTATTCTTTCCTGACCTATGAAAGATTGATTATTTGTGGTGAACACAAACTCAATCAGCAAACCCAGGAGGTCAGTAAATCAGCTGTTGATAGGTGATCACCTATTCCAAACCTGCATCTGATTTTATATTCTGATCTATCTAATGATAAGACAGAAGTTTTCAAGTACAAGATGGCTCAGCATTACTGGACTAGATTGGATATGACAGATAACCTGCTAAAAGAGGGTTTCATCTTTTGCAAGCTCTGTGGCGTAGGGAGGTAAGGCCCTGGTCAAGACACAGGTGCCCTGACTGTCACAGGTGAAGGTGGGGGTGAACAACTGCAGCCAGTTCACTCATCCTGGAGGGAGGGAGGCAGCTCTGGCCTGCCACTTGGGTGACACTTAGTTGGAGCAGTAGGTGTTGCACCCATGGAACCGGAGCCTACAGTGTGCAGATGCATGCATCTTGTATCTGGCGGCAGCTGTGGAGTTTGCTGTTGTGGGCATAGGGATGCTACTTGGGAGGGTGGGGGGGGACATCTTACCAGATCTGGTAGTTAGCCAGCTCCATACCACCTGAATCTCACTGTAGGGGAAATTAGTGGGCTGATGAGGCACATCTGGACAGGAATGAATGAGTTATAGGGCTATTGTTTAGCCTAGGGATGCCTAGCTGTCACCTCAAATGGAATGAATGGGTCAGTTGTGCAAGGTAGTGTAGTCATCAGGCACATCCAATGGAGGATACAAAAAATAAGTTTCTATTTAGTGTTATGAAACCATTGAAGACTGCTTTTAGTGCTTACTGCACAAATCCATAAAGAATTTGTCAGGTATTTCTGATGATGCATTAGAAAAATATGCTAACAGAAAATAGTAATAATAGCCTTGAATTTTTTTTGTGTGTGTGTTCTGATGAATCTGGGCTCTGGATAAGGAAATGAGTATCACTTTTTCCTTATTCACCCTGGTGAGTGGTGCATCTGTATGTCTCACTGTGGAGTCACCTAAGACTAGAATATTAGGTTGTCTGGATGCTTTCACAGTGGCCTTGTAAGGTGTTAGACTTTGCCTGTATTGCAGGCTTGGAATATTGCTGAGGGTGCATAATGTCCTTGCTGTATTTTGTAGATCTTTGAGGTTTGGGCAGATTAAGGTTTAGAACTTTGGCATATGATGGATTATGTGTTTTATGTAAGTTGTGAAGAGGTGTGCCATGGGGTGAGCTGCTAAAGATCCTTGCAACAGTGGTGACACTGTCTGAACCTTTAGTTTCCAGTGACATTAAATAAATACATCTCTCACACACTGTTTGTGTAGCAGGTAATCATCAGACAGTTCTTACATTGTCTCAAGATACCCATCTAAATCAAGATGGCTATAGAAAGAGCAGGAGAGTGCTTTTCCATGGTTCTTATTTGTCAAGATTCTACCAGGGCTGGCGGAGTTGTTTTAGGTGAGGAAGTACTTTGATTGGACACAGAGATAGGGGGGAGTTATGATGCCCGTCTTGGGTAGGAGTCTGAGGTGAGTGTTTATAAAGGGGTGATTAATTTTCTTGGACTACAGAGGAGACTACTATAGTTGCTACTGCAGAGCTATCTTATCTGCTCAAAAGGGGTATTTATCTTGGGCTAGGTGGGAAATTACTCTACTTTCTGCTGCAGAGTTGTTTTATCAGCACTTAGTGCAGATGAATGAGGCCACAGATTCAAAGTATAGAATTCTGTAAGACTCAAGCAAGGCTTCCTATATAAAAAGCCTTTGCACACACTACCTATTATCAAACTGGAACTTCAGCAGTGGTGCCCTATGAACAGCTCAGAGCAGATTGTAAGAGAAAAACTAGGAGAGTAAACCAATTAAAAAAGCTGGAAACTAGAGCCAGAGGAGCTCTCTAACACTGGTTCTGTTGTAAATCACAATACTCTCACTACTGAGAGTCTAACCTACAAGTCTGTGGTCCTAGCTGGGCTAGAAGTTCAAGCAACAATAGCTATTTATAATAGCTAATTTAAGCTAACGTAACAACAACAGTAAATTTAAATGTTATATATTGGATAGTGTTAATTTACTTATTAGGGAATAGGGAATTGGACACTATAATAAGCAGAGAAGAAATGCAATGGCAATTAAAATATGGGGCAAATTTATTTACAAATATAAATTAAGTTATACAGTAAGAGGCCTGAGTTAATGAGATGAAAATTAAGGTGAATATATTTTTAAAGTTGATTGGGTAATTTTGTCACATGATTTTGAAATTAGGTTATTAAAAGTGTTTTTAAGGGTTGAATTAGTTTGATGGAGTCCTACCTGTACAGACTTAATAGAGTGAAGTGAGATGTAATTGAGTGGCTTACATGCTTTTTCCTTTACTTTATTTTTACAGTTTGTGTGTATTTGCCCAATTTTTCAAAGATGAACTGGACTGATAGACTGGCAAACATGGATTATAATAAAACTTTATGCATACAGGCAGTATAGACTCACTCCGGGATTCAGTAAGCTAAAAAGTCTGTGCAGGAATAGTGTAGCCATTGCATGGAATATTGCCACCGAACGATCCAGTAAACAAGCCTGGGGATTTGCACGAGCCTCCTAACACTATTCAGCCATGGACATGTGTGGATTATGCTAATGACCTCATTTGCTGGTAAAAAATATGTAAATGAGGTCAATTAGCGATCCAGTAAGCAGGCAAGCATCCATGGCAGAATAGTGTAGGATGCATAAATGTATTCGGCTACTAGCAGAATACATTTCTGCAAATATCAGAATGGAGGCATGACAGCTCAAACTAAAGCATGTATTATAATCATTAGGCATGCCAATGACCAAATATATGGCCATTGGCATGGAAAAGTGTTGCAAAATTATAAAAATACGTTTTTTGTTTTTTGCCAATCTCGGCCGTTTAAGCATAGGGCAGTGGCACACAAACAGGATCATGCCAAAAATAAAAAAAAATGTGAAAAGGCAATTTTAAGTGAAATCTGCATTTTGCCATTATAATCTATGGCATGCAGAATCAAAACAACAGCAGGGAACAGTGGTTGCTAAGGGGAAAGGATCTGGTGAAGTGCTGTAACTAGGGACTAAGGCAGTGGGGTATGCTAATGAGGGAAATTTACTGAATCACAAAAAGAAGACAAGTGCCAAACTGCACCTAACCAGGTAGGAGCTATAAGGCAGTGGTGTAAGCAGGAGAAGCAGCTGACATGAAAAGGGTGTGTCTTATGCTTGGTGTAAGCACATTGGAGCTTCATGGCTCACATTTGAGCTTAGCTAAGCACAGCTAAGCAGGGGGGGGGGGTCTGAACCTGTATTGACTTATTCCATGAAATGAAAAGTGTGTTTGTGTCCAGGGATGGGCCATTTCTTACTGTTTATCTTAACTAAATGGGTTTGCGTGGTGTGGGTCTAAAAAAAACAAAAAAAAAAAACCCTGGAAGTAGCAGGATTGTTCACATTTGGGCACCAGGTTTGCATTGCACACCTCAGGGCTTAACAGGGGCAGAAATGGGAAGGGAAATAAAGAAAAAAAAGGGAATAGCAGAATAAAAGCAATCAAGTACAAATAGCTGGCAGGTGGAATGAATCATAGTCAGTCAGTCATACAGGCAGCGTCTGCAGCACAAAAACTATGCAAACACCTTCTAGTCTGGTTTTCCCACAAACTCTGCATCATTGGTGTACACATCCAGGGGAATTTTAACCGAAAAAATGTTAGGGGCTGCCATTGCTTTGACCCATCAGTATGTGCTAGAGGCTGAAGGCGGTGAGGAGGATAATGCTGACAACCTCTACAGATCAAGGAGGAGGAGAAGAGTGTTCAGACCCAGGGTAACTTACCAGGGGCTACATGATCTGGAGATAGTAGAGCGCTACAGGGTGAATAGAGACATACTTTAGCAAATCATCGAGCTGTGCCAGCCTCAACTCAGACTCACAGCCAAAAGGGGGGAACCCATCCCAGTGGATACCAAGTTATGTGTAGCCTTAAGAATACTAGTTACAGGTAATTTCAAAGATCTACTGGGGACATTATGGGGTCTCACAGGAATCTACAGCCAGGGTACTCCACCAGTTCCTGGTTGCCTTCCTACCACATGCTGGTGAGCACATTTACTTCCCCAACACCTGTGAGGAGAGGACCAGCAATATGTGTCTCTTCCACAGTGTAGCAGAATAGCCGGAAGTACTGGGTGCCATAGACTGCACACACATTCACATCAAAGCACCACCCGGTGAACAGGTAGGGTCTACATAAACCACAAGGGCTTCCTCTCCATCATCTGTCAGGTTATGTGCAATGCCGAGGGTATTATCATGAATGTGTGTGCTGGCAGCCCTGAAAGCTATCACAACTCCCAAATTTGGCATTCGTCACAGCTGTACCAGGCATTTGCTAGTGGGGACATCCCGTATGGCCATCTGGTGGGGGATGCTGGCTATGCACTGGAGCCATGGATGATGACACCCATCAGAAATGCACACACACTCAAGAATGCCATAATGAGGCACACGCACAATCCAGGTTCATTATAGAGCATGTGTTTGGGATGCTCAGGTCATGGTTCCGCTACCTTGGAACATCTGGTGGAGCCTTGCAGTACTCTCCAGCCACATGTGCATACATGTTCATAGTATGTGCCATGCTACACAATATGATCCTGCAGAAATAGCTGCAGCAGGAAGAGCATGGGGAAGGGAAACACAGCCCCCCACCATTGCTAATGTTCCCACAGGCACAGATGGACTCAGAGGAAGAGGCCCCTGAGCCTGCTCCTGTTGGCAGATGGAGGATTGCCCAGTATGCTCAGGCCTTGGCAAAGAGACAATGCATAGCACGCACACACTGACACTGTAGGGACCCAGGGACCTCTGTCTGACTTGCACACACAGTAAAAAGGATGGCACACGCATCACATTACCCGTAACTTACCATGTATAGGCAGTGTACTGTGTGCATCCACCATAGGCAGCCCTCAAGCACCATCTTCACAACTGCTGCAGACACAAGGTAAGTCAGTCTTCTTAACAATAAATGAATGGATTAGTATGTTTTGGTTGCATATCTATGGTAATGCTGCATGCATGCAAGGGAATGAGGTGGCCTACTGGAATAGCAGCAGACAGCTGACAGCTATGTGGGACACCAGGAAATGTCTGCACAATAGTGGCTTCCCCACACTATGCAGTATCATTTAATCCCACTGCAAGTATATGTGGGGGGCAACTAAGGGGGGTCATAGGTCACATGTATGGCTGTTACTGTGGGGATCCCATACTCACTCCACAGACTCACACAGCAAGTTAACCATAGAAAACCATAAAGGAATGTTTGGCAAAGGCCCACAAATGGTGACAATGATGGAATAACTCACTACAGACTTACACAGTTATATCACAGCAGGCCTTGCATATGCAGTAAGGCTCTAAAGGGTAAGAAGTCTTTAACTCAGTTGTATGGCATTACAATCTAACTTAGTGATATGCCTCTATTCTCCAAGACAGGGCACAATGCTATACTAAATGGAACCAAAATGTGAAGCCAATATCAGCACAGTTTGTGCAAATGTGTACCATTGACAGGCATGCCCCCCCACACCCATATTCCCATAGAAATGCAGTAACATGTAAGTTTGTAGGGTAATAGCAGCAGAATACACATTGCCAGGGCTGTCCCAATCAACATGTAACTTGTTGCATGTCCACAATATGCAGTGGTCAATGAGCTATGCATATGTGTGTGGAATACTGTCAGGATGTGGCCAGCAACTTCTCATGACTGTTGTGTCCTAGTGGCCTAGGTACAGTACTGTGGTAGTCAGGGCCATGTTCCACAAAATGCAATGCCAACTATTTTGCATGTCAGCTACACCTACGGTGGGAGTTGTACTCACTGTCCAGGTGTCAATATCCATTACTGCTGGGAAACTGGACAGGTCATGTACAAGGGGCCACACATATGAACAGTACACAGGTTGGAGTAACCTACACAGTGCCTACCATACCTCCCAACTGTGCAGACCTTTTGCAGAATGTACAGAGCTTATTTGTGATGTCTTTATTCTGAAACAATGGTTGTCTGGCAAATCTCCGGCAAATCACGAAAGTCTAAAGTCAGAAAATAATGATGGATTGTAGTGTCTCAGACTTCATTCCCTATAGAAAAATGCATGCTAATCCAAAATATGCTATTGTATCACCCTTCCAGGTTTGTAAGGCCAATAGTTACAATGGTCCATATATTTAGTCCTTTGTCAATTACTCATGGCTTTGTCCAGATGTCTGGCTCACATACTTAGAACGGTATGGTTCCTAAGTATCAAAGCAGTGTGTTCTGTCACTTACCATTGTCACCCCAGGGGGGTGCACTGCCTGGCAGCCTGAGAACATATGAGTGACAGAACGCACTGCCTTGCTACAGATGGCCTGCATCAGTCTCACATGGCCTACAGGCCTCTGGCAAAGGCCCATGCCTCACCCATAGTGCCTTTGTAGGGAATGTCATGGGGTCCATACTACCAACATAACACAGTCAACAAAATGCAAATGTAAGGCCATGCTGCTAAATGCTAGTAACATACCTCTCAATTGTAGAGGAAGAGATCTGGACAAAGTCATACATAATGGTGGGATGAAGGCCTAACTATAGCGACACATTTGTAATATTGCTCTCATGATGTTTGAAAGTTGATAGAATAACAGAAGTGGTGTGTAGCAGCATGGATGTCATGAAGGGTGTGAAGTCTGAAACTCTAATGTTCTGTCAGTATTCCCTGACTGCAACCCTGAGTGATTTTCAACAAACGTGCTAGAAACCACAATGTTAAGGGAAACCGACCAGATATATGAGGCATGAATCTGGATAAGAATATGTACAGTTGACAGGTATGGTCACACCAGAGTATGACCTTTCAGGTAAGAAGAATACCACACAACCAGGAGATCCCCAGCCAGTATATCACCAAGATGCTGGACATTTTACCCAGCTTTATCAGTCAATCGGCTGTAGCCACACCTCCCAAATGGCCGGATTGTGCAAGAATGTCTAACTTTACCTCATAATATAGGTCTGCGTATCATCCATCTTGTATTTCTCTGGTAAATAAATGTGATGATCTGATTATATCTGTCAGCAGGTAATGACACAGTGTCAGTCATTACATATGTCAGAAAATGTCTGCTAAAACAAACCCTGTAATTCAAGCAACTCATACATTGATAACAGCAATAGTTACAGTACCCCTTATGTTTGGCTCATTGTTTCCCCATATTGGCAGCCTATCTCCAGATATCTTGCACAAACAGGTTGCAATGTATGGATGTAGCACACAACACCCCAGATTGGAGTACAACTATCCCGAGAATGGATTCCCACACTTACTATAGAAGGTCATACTGAGCATGCTCCTACACTTAGAGAAGTGAAGCCCATGTCTGAAATCCCATCGGACTATACATCTCTGTATTGTGCAAATGTATCTGCATACACACAGCTATGTAAACCTAACTGCCTCCACACACACCCATCAGACAGAATTACCTACAGCCAGCTGTAGGTGGCATATATGTGGTATATCTGCATCTGCTGCATGTGACACACACACACACACACACACACACACACACACACACACACACATATATATATATATATATATATATATATATATATATGCATCTGTTGTGTGTGATACACACACATACAGTATATATGAGCAACATATTGCAATATGTCAAGCATACAGACACATAGACATGGGTAAGAGAGGGACAGACAGTGATTGAATGAGACACACAGGGAGGCACACACAGGCAGTGAGTCAAACACAGGGCTACCCTGAATGGCATAGAGTGATGTCCTGTTCATTCTCACTCAGTACACCTCCCATTGCCCTACTCCATAAGATCTGCTGATGTCATTCACTGTAGAAGTACTGTTGGACTGGCCTCTGCTTTATAAGCTCTGTGGTGTGTGATAACTGCATAACACTATAGTGCAAATGAATATTTAGGTAGGAGTTCTAATCTCAGTCCTAGCAAATGTAAAAGTGTGTGTGTGTGTATTTGTAGGTTAAAGATTTTGATCCCATCCACACCCAGTACACTTCCTGTTGCCCTACTTTAGCAGCCCTGCTGATGTCAGTCACCTTAGAAGTACCTTTGGGCAGCCAAGAGCCCTACAAGCTCTGTGGCGTGTGTGAAAATTGCGTAACATTATGAGGCAAATAAGTAGTTAAGTAGAGGTTCTAATCTCAGTCCTGGCAAATGTAAAAGTGTGTGTGTCTGTAGGTTAATGATTTTGTGCCCATTCACACCCAGTATGCTTCCCATTGCCCTACTTTAGCAGTCCTGCTGATGTCAGTCACTTTAGGAAGTAGCTTTGGGCAGCCCACAGCCCTATAAGCACTTTGGTGTGTGTGATAATTGTGTAACACTATAGTACAAATAACTAGTTAGGTAGGGGTTCCAATCTCAGTCATGGCAAATGTAAAGGTGTGTGTGTGTGTGTGTGTGTGTGTGTGTGTGTGTGTGTGTGTGTGTGTGTGTGTGTGTGTGTGTGTCTGTAGGTTGAAGATTTTGAGCCCATTCACACCCAGTACACTTCCCATTGCCTTACTTTAGCAGTCTTGCTGATGTCAGTCACCTTAGAAGCTCTGTGGTGCATGCGATAATTGCTTAACACTAATTACAAATAAACTAGTTATGTAGGGGTTTCATTGTAGTTGTTCTGATGAAGTTTCTCACAAGGAAGTGAACGCACTAAACTTTGGTGTTATTAAAAACTTTTTGTTCCAGCTCCTGAGTGGATTCCATTTGTCTGGTTTGTCAGCAGTTCTTAGTTTGTAACCTGTTTTGAACTATAGTACAAATAACTAGTTAGGCAGGGGTTCTATTCTCCATCCTGGCAAATGTGTGAGTGTATTTGTGTGTGTACATGTGTAGGTTAAAGTATTTTGTGGCCTCTGTCACCCAGTATATCACCCATTGCCATACTTTACAAGGGCTGGTAATGTTCCTCACCTTAGAAGTGCCTTGGGACGCACTTCACCCTATAAGTTCCATGGCATGTGTGATGAATGCATAACATTGTATTAGCAATAACTAGATAGGTAGGAGATCTAATCTCAGTCCTGACAAGTGTGTGTATGTGTGTGTGTGTGTGTGTGTGTGTGTGTGTGTGTGTGTGTGTGTGTGTGTGTGTACGCACAAGAACAGTATCGTGTTTGGGTGAGAACGATATCCACTGGTGGCGGGTTTTGCAATTTTTTGCTGTGGTCTACCCAGTACACGTCCCAATGTCCACTTTCCAAGGCCCACTGTTGTCATCCACTGTAGAAGTAGCTGTAGACGCTCTGCAGCCATATAAGCTCTGTGCCACATGCGATAACTATGTAATAGTATGGAATAAATAACATGATAGACAGCCCTTCTAATCCTTGGATGCTATTCCTCACTTAGGAATTATAGACACACTCAGCTAGGCATCAACCCCTATATCACTAGGTGGCTTGCAAACTGGCTCACAGATAGAACCCACTATGTGAAAGCAGTGGACTCCATATCAGACTGCTGACCAGTCATGAGTGGAGTCCCACAAGTTTGGTCCTGGGTCCCTTCATGTTCAGTATCTATGCCTCTGAAGTCCAGCCCAACATGAAGGAACTCTGACTGACAATGTTTGCAGATGACTGCAAGGTGGGTGCTATTATCACCTCCCGAAGTGATGTTGACATCCTGCAGAAAGGCCTCACTAAGACCTACGACTGGTGTCAGAACCCTGGACCTTAGCTCAGTTCCAGAAAATGTGCCACCATCCCCTTTGGGAACAACATGGTTCCCATGAAACACCACATCAATGGTAGTCCACTGAACACTGAAGTTTTTATAAGAGAACTGGGAACACAGGTTGACAGCGAGCTCTCTGTTGACCACCACAGTGCCACTGTGTTCAGAATGTCCGTCTATGTGGCACATCTCATTACTAAGGGTGTTGCATCCAGGAAGTAAGAGGTCATTGTCTACCTCTACTCTCCCCTCATTTGGCCGATCAATGAGTACAATGGCCCATTTGGCATGTACCTAACTGGACATCTGCAATAACTGGAGAGGCTGCAAATGTACCTTACAAAGAGGATCCTAGGCCTTAAACACTTGTCCTGTATGGACAGACTCCAATAACTCCAACTATTCTTTGTCTCATATTGGCTACTTAGAGGCAATCTCTGCTTGACTTACAAAGCCATGTCTGGCCCACCTCTGTCAGGAATGCTACATCTAAAGAACGCAATCCATCTGCACCACATGCCGCAGAGATCTCAACCCCATTTCCACAATCAACAAAACTTGCTGGAGGGACAGGTTCATAACCCAGAGACTGCCCACACTATGGAATAAACTTCACATACATGTCAAGCAGAGCACCTCACTGGCTCTCTTCAAGAGAAATCTGGATGAGTGGATGGGGAATAGAAATCACAACCCAGGGATCACTCCAGTGGCTATACTAGTTAGACACATTGGGGACTATCATCAGGTGGCATGATGCCAGGGTAATCCTATAGGCTAGGCTTGTAAAGCCTCCATGGCCATTTGCCTAGTACACACCTATGAACCTATGAATGTATGGCTCTCAGTACTGGCAAATGTGGGTGTGTGTGCATTAGTGTGTAGAAAAGTGTTTGTGAATGTGTAAACTTGTGGGTGAAAGTAGTTTGAGGCTCTTCTCACCCAGTACACCTAGCATTTACATACTTTACAAGGACTGGTAATGTTATTCACTATTTAGGTACCATAGGACCCTCTTCACCCTACAAGCTTTGTGGTGCATATGGTAACTGTGTAACACTATAGTACCAATGACGACATAAGTAGGGGTTATAATCTGAGTCCTGACAAATGTGTGTGTAAGTATTTATAAGTGTGTATATTTGCTGGATACAACATTTTGAGGCCTCACTCTCCCAATGCACTGCCCATTGCCATACTTTACAATGGTTGGTGATGTTGTTCACCCTGGAAGAACTGTGGAATACTCTTCACACTATAAGCTCCGTGGCATGTGTGATTAATGCATTACACTGTATTAGCAATAATTAGATATGTAGGGGTTCTAATCTCAGTCCTGGCAAATGTGTGTAAGAACTGTATACTGTGTATGTATCTAAGTGAGAACTATATCCATTGGGGTGGTGGGTTTTATATTTTTAGGCCATGGTACTCCCAGTACACGTCCCAAGGTCCACTTTACAAGGCCTGCTGTCTTCATCAACCATAGAGGTATTTGTTGACACTCTTCAGCTCAGTAAGCCTTGTGCTGCATGCGGCAATTATGTAACAGTATGGACTGACTAACAAGATAGGCACGGCTGTTAATGTCAGCACTGGCAACTGTGTGTGTACATTGGTGTGTATAGCAGTCTTTGTGAGTGTGTAGATTTGTAGATGACAGTCTAATGAGTTCTTCCATACCCAGTACACCCCCATTGCCATACTTCACAATGGCACGTGATGTTATTCACTTAACAGGTACCGTGGAACAGTCATCACACTATTAGTTCCGTGCCACCTGTGATAACCACATAACACTGAAGTACCACTAACTAGATGGGTAGGGGTTCCAAACCCAACACTGGCAACTGTGATCCTATGCGCACCGTGTGTGTGTGTGTGTGTGTGTGTGTGTGTGTGTGTGTGTGTGTGTGTGTGCGTGCGCGCGCACATGTGTGTGTGGGAACAATATTCTCTGTGAGCTTGGCCAACACAATATCATCTGGGGGGTGGGTTTTACCATTCTGAGGTGTGTTCCACCCACTACACTTACCATTGTCCACTTTACAAGGGCTAATGACATCAACCACCATAGACTTACCTGTATACACCCTTCAGCCCTATAAGCTCCGTGGCACATACAATAACTGTTTCACAGATCTGGTAAATGTGTACATATACAGCTGTAACTCGGTTCTGACACTGTCAGTGTGTTTCCACTCTGCCATACACTCCACATTGGTAATGTCTGCAGGCCACAGCCTGCAGACACACAGACACCTGACATGCAAACAGAACACAGCATGTCAGACTACATTCAGTCAGTAGTACTAACAGCAATAATGCATCATAGCTAATAAGGTATTTACATTTTAATGTGTACCCATAACAAGTGCAAGTACACAGCACCTTACACAGCATTACAAAGCTACACTGTACTATATTCACCCTGTGCATCAGACCCATATTAGCATGTCCCCGCATTGATGGTATGGATGACAGGCATGTGGCATAGGTATCATCATATGCACAGGGTGTGGTGTGGGTTTGCCAGAGGCCTAGACTGGGTCATGTGGTTGACATCATGTGTTTGTCTATGGAGGGGCACTGTATAAATGGGCTGTGCAGAGGTGCTGTGTGTGTCTGGAGGTGACCTGCCTGTGATACAGATGTGTGTGTGTATGTATGCACACAGTCACACCATGTGGCTGCCCTACACAAGGGTTTGTTGGACAGCTGTGGACCATACACGGCAGGGTATACAGTTCACCATCTCCAGCCACAGACACAGTAACTGGTCTTGCCAAGGGTCTCACTGGCCCCCCCAGGCACAAAGCCATATGCAGTACTGCTTCCCGATGGTGACTGCTGTCTGCTGGATCTGTCTCCTTGACGGGACCGGCCAGGACAATGTGCCTATGGCCTGCTCCATTGTGGTGTGGACAACACACCCCCTTCAATAGTGCTGGTGGTACTGCCACTATGGGAGTGTGAAGGTGCATGGCCCCGTAGACTCTCAGCTGATGTTGGTGCTGACCTATGTCCACATGGCCAACACCCATCTTCCACCACATGCTCTAGAACAGACATGCCACAGTCGAGGATTGCCAAGGTCTCACCCCACCATCTTTTCATGACCTCAGTATTTTGATGTGTGGCCTCAACAAGATCATGTATGTTGGCATGTAAGCTAAGAAGAGTTGCTTCCAAGACCCTGAGTATTTGTCTGGTGTTGCATTCACTACTTGCCTGTGCATCCATGACAGCCCAAAACATGCACCTGGTGACACCTGCTGGGGCACTTGTGAAAGTGGCTTGATGGGCAGCAGTCCTCCTTCGAGCATCCCTGTTCCTCCGCCTGTGTGGGACCTCACCTGCACTCTGGCTATGGTTAGTTGCTACACTCACACTTGCCATAGTCACCACACTAGCCTGTTCCATGCTACCACCTGCCAACTGTCCATTATCTGTGGCTGCTGGGGACAAGGTATGTGTGGGCATTGTGACTGTGTGTGGGGACATTGTGGATGACTGTGAAATGCTAGCCAGTGTCACAGGTTCAGACCCTGACAACTCCACCTGTGCCCCAATATGACCTCCATCATTGTCAGAGTCTGTAGAGACACTGACATCAGATTCTGAGCAAGAGGGATCATGACCACCATGTTCACCTGTGAGTGGAAGACAACATATGTAAATTGTGGCACAAAGGCATTACACAGACCTTACAATAGCCAACTGGTGACATTCACGACACAGTCAGACCACAACATACACACTCTGGACAGGCCCTCAACATCATGCAGTGCAGCCCTTTCCACTTAATGTTACTACTAATATACACCTCTGGGATACATGAGTAGTGTTAGTAGGTGATGGCCTTCACCTAGCACACAGTGCAGCCATGTACACATTATTGCTGTTCAGCTGTATAGCACAGTGGCAACTCCTACAGAACATACCTCTCAACAGTACAACAATTTGCTGAATGTCTATCTGTGTGGCTCATATTTTTGGTTTGTTCCTCATAAATCCTGTGTTTGTCTGACACATTACTAGGATAATCTGAGGATTGGCATCACTAATTAATGACATAATTTGCGTTTCACACTTCAAAACCTGCATTAAATGTATGTTAAAATAAAACTGGTTACTCTAATAACCTTCTAAGCTTACAGTGGATATAATAAGTGTAGGTTCTATATTAGATCAATGAACACTTAAAAAAGTGAACGGTGATTAATCAACCCCATGTAAGCGAAAGCTTACAAATTCAAACTGCCAGAACAGTGATTTTTCTCCTAGGGAAAAATCGCTTTTCCAACAAAAAAAAAAAAAAAAAACATACTTTAAACATTACATTAAGTGAAGGGCTTTGCCCTCCACTCCCCCCCACACCCCCTACTTAATTATACCAACTCCGAGACTGCACTACAGTGCCACAAATGACAAAATAATGAAGCGGCCAAGCAAATTCTTTCCTAGGGAAAGAATTTGCTTAAAAGCTGCTTCGATATTTTGCCATTTCAGGCTTTTGAGTTCGACCAAGATGCGTTTGAAAGAGTGTGTCTTCGGTCTTCTAATAGGGAACCTAAGTGTACACACCCCTGCTAGCATGCCAGGTTTTGCTGATATATAACATGAGACCACATAAATCATGTCATAACATTTCCCACCTTTAATGTGACCTATAACCTGTGCAATTCACTTTTAGATCAAACACATCGGTTAGAGGTAACATATAGAAAATGAAATACATACAATAGGCTGGCTGCATGAGTGTGAACACCCTTAAACTAATACATTGTTAAAGCACATTTTGATTTAATTACAGCAGTCAGTCCTCTTGGGAAGGTGTCTATCAGCACATCTTGACTTAGCAATATTTGCACACTCTCCCTTGCAGAAGTCCTCCGACTCTGTCAGATTGCGAAGGCATCTCCTGTGCACAGCCCTCATCAGGGCACCCCACGTATTTTTTATTGGATGCAGGTGTGGACTCTGGCTGGCCCATTCCAACACATTGATTGTCCCTCTGGTGAAGCCTTTCTTTTTTTGATTTGGATGCATGGTTTGGGTCATTGTCATGTGGAAAGGTGAATTTCCTCTTCATCTACAGTTTTCTAGCAGAGACCTGAAGGTTTTGGGCCAAAAGCAACTAGTATTTGGGACTGTTCATAATCCCCTCCACCTTGGCTAAAGGTCCACTTCCAGCTTATGAACAGCAGCCACAAAGCAGGACGCTGCCATCACTATGCTTCACCGTGGGGGTGGTGTTATTTTGGTGATGCACAGTGTTGTTATTGTGAAAAACAAACCTTTTGGAATTGTGGCCAAAAAGTGCAACCATGGTCTCATTTCCCCTTAACACATTTTCCCACATGCTTTTGGGAGACCTGATGTATTGCTCTTGAGAATTTAGCCAGACCTGGATGTTGTTCTGTGTGAGAAAAGGCTTCCATCTTCCAACCCTACCCCATAGTCCAGATGTGGAGAGTATGGGAGATTGTTGTCACATGTATTATACAACCAGTCCTTGCCAGAGATTCCTGCAACTCCTTTAGTGTTGCTGTAGGTCTCCTGGCAGCCTCCCTGACTAGTTTTGGTCTTGCTGTTTCATCACATTTGGAGGGATGTCCACTTCTTTGCAATGTCACTGTTGTCCCATATTTTCACCACCTTTTGATGACTGGCTTCACTGTGTTCCATGGTATATGCAATGCTGTGAAAATGTTTTTGTGCCCTTCTCTGGGCTGATACCTTTCAACAATGGCATCCCGTTGATGCTTTGTAAGCTCTGTGTGAACCATGGCTGTTGCTGTAGCAGGCAACTGAGTAAATGTCAGGAAAATACTAGTAGGACAGCTGAACAGGACAGCTGACCATTATTTGGTGTTAATCAAATAGTTTCTGTAATTGATGGCAGGTGTGTACCCAAGAAGACGTAATGCTGTAGTTATATCAAAAGCTGCTTCAGCACAGTATTAGCTTCAGCCTGTACACACTTATGCATCTAGCTTATTGTACATTTTATTTTGTCATAATTGTTCCCCTAACAGATATGTTTGTTTACCAATTGAATTGTACAGGTTATAGGTCACATTACAGGTTGGAAGAGTTTGGAAATGTTTTATTGTGGTCTCATTTTTGTATATCACAAATACCTGGCATTTTAATAGGGGTGTGTACATCTTTTATATGCACTATATAAGACTAATTTATAAAATATGACCCTAGTTTTTGGGCCTTTGTTCCCGCATTTTGTCAGTCTTTGTCCGGATGTCTTGCAATGACAGGTTGTGAGGTATGCTACAGATATGTTGCATCTCCTGAAAATAGGCCCCTGTGACGACCACTGTGATGCAATGCAGTTAACCCCACCATAAGTGAACATGCACATATCACAATATGGCTAAGAATAGCAGTTGTTTGCATGGTAAAATGCATGACGTTAACATGCCTGGGGTACTGGTGAGCCACAACAGGACAATCCCATACTCATCGGCTTCAGGCTGCTGTCCCACATCCAGACCAGAGGTACCTGTGTAGTTGTGGGGGAGAGGTATTGTCAGCAGACTCACATGTGGCATTGGTACAAGATGAATGCTACGTTTCTGCACATGTACAGTACAAGCTCTGATACTGCACCATTTGCTGTCCTTCACCATAGATGTGCACTTGTGTGCATTACAAAACCGCACCCACAAATGCAGTTTAACCTGACATATGCATCTAGATACTCTACAGAAGCCAGTATGACTGCTGCAGTATTCAATTGATGTGCACTGGGGCCTTACCTGGATGCTCCTCTCCTGTTGCCTGGATGTCACCCACCTCTACAACTTGTGTTTGTTGGCTTAGCTGGTGTGTGGTGGTCACCCCAAGGTTGGCAAGGAGCTCCTCTGTTGGTGTAAGTGGGGCCTGTGTGGCAGGACTCCCACCTGTAGTGGTACGGTCCCTGGCCATGGCAGTAGCCCTTTGGCTGGCATGGCATATCAGGTCAGTTGCCTGATGCCTGACCTGGTTATATGTGCGTCCATGGTGGCCTAAGTTGCAAACTCTGCGGACAAGGTCATCCCACAGGGTGGTCCGCTGCCACAGATTGTGTTGGCTACAGCCAAACATCACCCCATGGTGCTGGATGATGGTATCTGTGATGGCTGCATTTTCAGCTGCAGTATATGCTGGCTGTCTTGGCCGCTGCATGTCACCTGGAAGACATAAACAGGAAAACACATCAAAGGACCTCATACATTTGTCAAAATTATTTACAGAACCTGCATATCAACATTGAATATCATTAGCCACCACTTACAACCACATCATATCCCTGTCATATATCAGTACAGTATGAACTTGCATTGCACTCCTGGTCCTGATGTGTCATGTTCCCCCCAATGAAGGCCAGTACATTGCATAATCCACCATTCATCATTCACCTTTGTGTAGAAGGATGACAGTGGCCATCTTCCTTGCAGATGGGATGTCAATGGTGCTCAGGCTTTTCTTGCGTACAGTGTGTAATGGAGCTAGGAGCATATGCCTGAGTTCATGTAGGATGCAGACAGGGATGATATCAGGTCCCATGGAGACTTACTTTTGTTGACTTTGATTAGGCATTATGGACCTGCTCCCTGATGATGAGGGGAGGGGTACGGGTGCTGTGCATAGCCACTTATACTGATAATGGGACAGGGGCTGATGTTTTCCCTTAACCTGTCTGCTATAGCTTTGGTGTGTGTGTATGTGGTGTGATTGACCACCATTATAGGGTGGGTTGAGTTGTTGCATCTGAGATTGAAGACATATGTGAAGATGGCCTTGTGATTGGCCTTGGTGGATGTGTCTGATTTGTACTCATAGCCTTACAGTAATTCACCTGTGACCTTATATGCTCAGTCAGACAAAGCCTGACTTGCTCCCAAGCTGGTGCCTGCTCCTACTTGGCCCTGTACAGCCAATATAACAACTGATTATGTAGTTTGTGCATTGCTGCTGTCCAGCAAAGGGGGTTACTCTACCTTGGTGGAGGCAGGTTTTAAGAGTAAGGTATTACTGAGTCCAGACAGCTATGTAGTAGCTCATATAGCCATTTGTAGTAGGCATAGACACAAGGTCATAACACAGTCGGACAGCTCTCCAATTTCAACCTAATGATCATGCTTATTCTAGCACCCATAGCTGTGTCAGGGCAATGCAACAACCAGTAGCTGTATAAATTCATGCCTGTTGGATGCACAGAAACTAAGATCACACACATGTACAACATATACAGCTTATTTACCTGACATTTTGTATCTCATTTCTGTTGTTATGAGGCTTGCAGGTACACCTGCTCATATATACATGTGCACAGGTAATACCTGATATACATATCTGTTCTTGTCAGTATGGCACACTGTATTTACACTCTTGCTGCTCAGTCACACTTCTCAACCTGTTAGAGCAGGACATCTGGAGGATGCCACACATAAATGGGGGGGCAGTGGCCCAACATTGGTGACACTTCATTAATATTGCTGTAACACACTTAAGTCAGTTGATAGTACAGTAGGCTTTGCATTCACAGAAATACCTTGGAGGATGTCTGACACTCATATGTATGCTAGTATGTTCTAATGTCAGTCTTCACAGATTTGCCTATGATTTGTAGACATAACACAACTCTATGAGTAAATGACTACAAATATGAGGCACACATATGATCAGTGTGCATAACACTGGACAGTTGAATGGTATGAGCTCAGTATATCACATGCAGTTCAACACACACATCTGCGACAGTAGTTTACTGTGCATATTCCCTATATAGGTCTCTTAGATTTGTGAGACAAACATGTATCATAGTTGTATTCACAAGTAACATATGGATATTTACGACATCCCACTAGCTGGCCTAGCAGTGTCACAGTCAGTATTGTTCAACAGACACTCCAGTAGTAGTCATATGTGAGCCATCCTTTCCTGGGGTGACTCAGGGGCCTGAGCTGTGATCTATGTCACTGCAGACAGACCCAGGTGCTATGGCCATAGGTGCTTACCGGCAAGTTATCAGTAGAGCAAGTCTTGTTGAGACATAATTGTTAAACTATCTATTTCCCCTTATTACATATCCCCTACTGCATCCCACTTACTTGATTGACATATCTTTTTTTTTTCGAAGTATAGTTGGTTTGCATCCGATTTCTGTTTATGTTTGTCTGTCTGTCTGTCTCTCTCTCTCTCTCTCTCTCTCTCTCAAACATGTCAGGTATACATCTGTTTTGCATAGGCAGGAGCTTGTCTTTTGTAGGTAATGCTCATGAGCAGCTGATGGTCTGTGCACCAGTTGGTGTCCCCCTATACCTCTCAACTGTACAGATTTTCATAGAAAGTCCAGATTTTTACTCCTGTTTTGGTCTATTCCTCATAAAATTTGTGATTTCCTAGCAAACCAGTGGGATGATCTGAGGATTGAAGTCACTAAATAATGACGTACATTTGAGTTTCAGACTTCAAAACCTTCAGAAAATGCATGTCAACACAAACCTTTTTACTCTAGAAACTTTCTACGTTTATAAGAGCAATGTTTAAAATCTGTCTCTATTTTTGGGCCTTTGTACTCCCATTTTGTCAGGCTTTGTCCAGACTTCTTGCACTAAGTGGTTGAGAGGTATTTGTCCCCCACTTGCTAATTGCATGCTAAATAGCTGTATTGTCATTCCTATAGCCAAATGATATGGCAACACACTCCTATAATTGAGTACTTCATGTGGGCGTTTGCCCTTTTCCTTGCCTCTGAGGAGAACATCGTGGAGGTGTGTGAACAACAGCAACACAAAGGGTAGTTGGAAATACCTCTTACAATGAAAAATGTGGAGACAGCCCAACAAGATGGGGGAGAAGGTTCTAGACCTAGGGACAGAATGCAGGTATTGCTGTTATACAGCTGGATTAATGCTAGTTTAACAGGGTTTGTGTAGACATGGATTTTCTCTGTGATATTAAGTCTGACAGAGTTATGTGGTTGATATAACTCTCAACTGTAGAGCTATCCGCAGAATGGCCAGAGGTTTGACTCCTATGTTTGGTCTGTTCCTCAGACAGTTTTTATCATTGGCAATTCAGTAGCATACTCTGGGGATCGCAGTCAATAAATGCTAACATCCATTTGTGTTTCTGACTTCATATCCCTCAGAAAAGATATGTTACAACAAACCCTGTAACACCAGCAACTTTTCAGTTTGTAACAGCAATATTTCAATTATGCCCCTGTTTTTGTGCCTCTGTCCCCCAATTATGTCAGGCTTTGTCCAGATGACATGCAGTAAGAGGTTGATAGGTATGGTATGTCATTATTTATTGCCTTCATTCTTGATATCATACCAGTGATGTAGCAGAATGCCAGACATGTTATGAGGTAGAGGCCATAGGGTCTATATTAGATGAACAAAAGTTCATCTTAGCGAATGCTCACATGAGCGAAAATCCAGGAACTCGAAACTGCAATTGTGGGGGGCTGTGCCCCCCACTAAATATATATTCCAACTCTGAGATTGCACTACAGTGAGGAAAGGGCAAATATTCCCATCTTCACTGTACTGCAATCTCACAATTGTGGTTTCAAGTTCCTGGATTTTCGCTCATGTGAGCGTTCGCTAAGATGAACTTTCATTCATCTAATATAGACCCGAGGCCATATATATGAGGACAAAGCCTGGATATTCTGTGGGAATCTGTACAATTGAGAGGTCTGTGTATGTCTGGTGATTGTTAACAAACTGTCAGAATTGTGTAGCAGTGTAGTGTATAAATGTTAGTTGGGCTGTGTAGGGAGGGGGTAGATGCAAGTGTCATTGCTCCTTTTCTATCTGACTGTTCATGCTGCTCCAGTTTCTGGTGTTATATCGGCTGTATATGTTTGTATGGGCAGATTGAGGCATGTCCTGTATCAACTCAGGATTCCTACTACACTGTGAATTGGTCCAGTATATGTAGGGGTAGTGTGTGAGTGGCAAATCTGATATTTATATTTTTGTTCACACAGTCATTATACCCTAGTGTTCATTTGGCTTACTTGTATGTCACTGTGACTGTGGTGAAATTGGTTGGGGGTATGCACTTTCACACTGGTGTCGGTTCTTCACTACTGTTACATCCCTGTAGTGCCTGATATATTTGCAAATGCATGTGTAATTCCCCATAGCTGATTTGGGGTAGTGTTGTGTCAGTCTGACTGTAGTTTGAATGGTGCTTGGTGACATGCTTAGCAGCCCAGTGTGTTTTCCCTAATGTCATGTTATGTCCAGATATTCATAAGATGTCCAGTTGTCTGGCTCATATCTTTGGTCTGGTCCCCATAACTGTTGTATATTTGTGACAAATCAGTGGAATGATGTGAGGATTTAAATCACTAACTAATGAGAAGCAATTGAGTCTTGAACTTGTGCTATTTCAGTCAATATATGTTAGAACAGACAGTGTTACTGCAACAACTGTCTCAGCTTATCTACTCAAGTATTTCAGATATGTCCCTATGTTCATGGCTTTCTCCCCCCACTTTGTCAGGCTTGGTACAAATTTGTTGCACTAAGGGGTTCTGAGCATACCTGTCAACTGGCTGGATTGTTTCAGAATTTCCAGGTTTATCGTTCATATTTTCGGTCTGTTCCACAAATTATTTGTATTTCTCTGGTAAATCATTGTGATGATCTGAGGATTTCTGTCAGTAAATGATGACATACATTTCAGTGTCAGACCTCATATCCTTCAGAAAATGCATGCTGAAACAAACCCTGTTACTCTTGCAACTGTCTATGTTTCTAATGGCAACATTTAAATCACATTCCTACATTTGGCTCATTGTCCCCCCATTTTGACAGCCTTTGCCCAGATGTCTTGCACTAAGAGATTGAAAGGTATGGTTCTGAGGTATGACTGCACTATATGTTATGTACATATATATATATATATATATATATATATATATATATATATATATATATGTGTGTGTGTCTTTAATATATTTTTCATATATATGTATCTCCATACATATATATCTGTATATATATATATATATATATATATATATATATATATATATATATATATACAAAACCTGAATGATTCCATAGAGCTTTTTCCCTACTATTGAATGACTCTACTAAGCGATAGTCATTTATTGGATTACTGATTTTTATTATTTTTTGCCTTCCAGACATTTATTGGATTACTTATTTTTATTATTTTTGCCTTCCAGTCATTTATTGGATTACTACTAAGTGATATGTTTGAAAAAGCATCAGAAATTCCTGTAGCTCAAATGGTATAGTGGTACATTGCTCTGACTATAGTGTATGGGGGTCCTGTGTTTGAGACTTGACAGGGCTGATTATTTTGTTGCTAGGCAAAACAGTGGCTGATGGAGATAGAGTGATTAAAGCAGTTTTAAGCAGCTTTAAGTGGGTTTGCGCAGGGTTTGTTCAGGTTTGCGTGGCGCTATGTGATGCCAACATACGATTAACCTTACAGATGCTTAATCCATTTTGGCTTCATTTAGCATCGCTCAAACTCGCTTACTCCTGCTTACTCCCACTTACACCCACGCTAATTCCCTTTAAAAAAAAAGAAAAAGGGGTTATAGGAAAGTGGTGAGAAAGGGGTATGCAGAGATAAAAACAATATGAAAGGTAGCTAGGGATGTGCAGGACAGGTGTAGGGAAGGTCCATAGCTGTCTACTTCGTATACAGCAACAGCTGTGCATTTGTATGGAATTTGGAGGTGAATTTGGACACTCAACCACCAGAGACAGGGGTGAGGACAACAGAAATATGGTGTCAAGCCAATTGGACTGGATTACATGTGTCCAGTGACACTTGTGCAAAATGGACAGCTATGTATGGGGCGATAATTTTTTGGGGGACAGATCCCCTTTTTTTTGTTAAGGTGAAAGTAGGATATTGGGGAAGGATTGTAGGTACATCTGGGAAGGTAGGTTGGGTAGGGAGACAGACAAGACAGCAGACAGGGGCAGTGTATGACACATGTGGGGGGTAATCACCTTGGATGGGGAGGATGTTTGGGAATCAGAGACTCATGAGTCCCCATATGGATACAGTGGGACTGACATCCCCACCTGCAGGCAGTCATGACTGCAGTGTCACAGCCCTGATGGTGGTTGTGCTGGAGGCTTGACAGGAGGGGCAGCCTGCTCCTCAAGGTGCACCAGGCAGCACTCCATCTGGTGCTGCTGGCCACCCAACTCAGAGCAGATGACTCTAAACACCGTACCCTAGAACTGAAGGCAGATGATGGGCTCATCTCTGCCCTCGCTCCCAGGTGGTGTGGGCCTGCAGAAGATGAAGTTCCAGGGTGGGTCCCAGATGTGCTGGGGCCTGGTGCCATGGCCAGATGGGGCAGGACAGGTGGATCAGCTGGTATCAGCCTTCCCTAATGTGCTATGGTGTTGAGGTTTTCCAAGATAAATTGGTTAGTCATGACCAAAACATTTCAATATTAGTTTTAAAGGCATGCATGGGTGTTCAAATTAACCCAAAACAACAGATGTGAAACAGTTGCATAGCAAACAGAGCACATGCATAAGTGGAACAACAGTAAGCATTGTAACAGCATGCCAGTAAGAATGATGGCAACAGGCAGCCCACATTGATATTTAAAGAAGGTATGTTAACATGCAACAAATTAATTATATGAACAATCACATAACACATGTCACAACATTAGGTTTGGTGCAAACATACCCATAGTATATGACTAATAATTAGTGATGCAGATGAGGGGTGGGGGAAGAGAAGAAAAGTACATTAACAACTACATTGGCTTCTATTTTGACAACAGTACTGCTTGACACTGTAGAGGTCTGCCCTCACTTTACATCTACCTATGGCCTACATATGACATACCCATATTTGTGAGGTGGGTCATTAGACGGCCATCCGTACAATGGTGCCCACATGGTAGGAAACTGTCAGGTTGCTACCAACCTCAGTGCACAAGTCGCCTCACACCTGATTGCATGCTCAGTACATTATTACTGTCATACTTAGTGTGGATGATGTCTGCCACAGCAGGGGGAATGATGCCTCTTCTGGCATTCCGTTTGCTGTAATGCTTCTTGTACCAGTCAGTAATTGAGCAAGTGCCTCTTGGGTGATGATCACATCAGTAGGGGAATGTAAGACAGTGGACAGCTTGCAACCATCCATACACCTGTTCAGTCGCAACCACTGCTTTTGTCCTGTACCTCAGATACATATATCTCAAACAGTAGAGGCCCCCAGAGCAATCCTTGGGGTACACTGTTGTGGAGGAATCTACTATTAGAGGTGGGTTCTTCTACTTTGACTGAGTGGGTATTATCATTGGGCCAGTTAGCTACCCATCTGGTAACCTACAGATTGGTGCCTAGCTGTGTAGGTGTATGTATCCTGTCCACCTGGGGATTAGTGTGAGAGGATTAGACTAGGTGAAGGTAGGCATTGTTCACCATCTTCCCTTTGTCCCTGTGTTTGTTGATCACTGCAGAGAGGTCAGACAGATTTAACAGGCCTGATCTCCCTTTGACGATACCATGGTGTGTGGGCCAGGCATTTTGATGTTGTTGATGTCCCTGTTCATAATGTCCTTGATATTGCCTTCCATGACCTTGTAAAGTAGGCTAGATAGGCTGATTTGCATAATATTGGCTGGGTTGGTGGATTGCTCCACCTTTGTGTATAGAGATGGCAATGGCTGTACTTTGTGTAGATGGGATGACACCAGTGCTCAGGCTCTGGTTGAGTACAGTGAGGAATGGATCTGAGAGCCCATGCCTGTGTTCATGTGGGATGCAGACTGTATCATGCCTATGGAGACCTCTGTGTGTTGTCTTTGAGAAGGCATTACGGACCTGCTTCCTGATGACGAGGGGAGGGGGCAGGTGCTGTACATGTACATGTGTACCACTGGGGGGGACAGGGGATGGTGTTTACACTTCACCTGTCTGCAGCCCGTTGCCTATATCTATGCCTTATGTACATGTGGTGTTACTGACCACCACTAAAGAGCAGATTTGTGTATGTTACCTCTTGAATTGCAGACACGTGCAGAAGGCCTAGTGATTTGCCTTGGTGGATATGTCCAATTTGCACTCAAAGACAGCCTTAGGGTACATCACCTGTTCCCTTATTTGCTTGTGCAGACCAAGGTGACATTGCTTCCAATGAGGCACCCTGTTCCTTCTTAGCCCATCCAGCAACTGTTTCCACCTATTATGATATTTGTATATTGATGCTGTCCACCACAGGTGTTTACCCTACTTTGTAAGAGATGATGTCCTGTCATGTACTGCTGATTCCATACATCTATGTAAGTGTCCACATAGTGTTGTGGTGTGGGCCTGGACAATACTGCTAGTTCTAACAAATGGGATGTTAGCTGTACAGCTACTTCTACCTGATCTGAGGGGATTTATAGTCATTTGGGTAAAGTTAATTTTGTTTGACACTGTAAAGGGGGAAGGCAAGGGAGATGGTGACCTGAACAGTGATGGCTATGTGGTCAGATATTACCAAGGAGAATGGCACTGTATGAGTGCTACAGTGGCTACTCATGTTGGTTAAGACTAGGTACATGGGATTTCCACATACTGTAGACTGCATTGCCATTGACAAAGCTGAAGAATATATGTGCATTCATGTTCAAGTGGCATAGATCATGCACACTATGGTTGGGTATTTGAAGTCACCCAGGAGCAGGGTAGATGATTGAATTCTAACAGATTCCAGCAGGTCCCAATAGATGTGGTGGGTGTCCATAGTCATGGTTGGAGGCCTGTAGCTAGCTATGATTTGAGTGTTTTGTCAACTGTTAACTGCACTTGGGATGTCACCCATGCATCATACTGTTTGGCCAGCCAGGAGGTATACATGTGTTTGCTAATATTCAACACTCCACCTCCTGTGGCTTTGCGGGCCTCCATTTGGGGTCTAAACATATGATGGGATGAGTGACATGGCAAGGTTGGTGCGCTCTCCACAGCTAGAAAGCAGGGGGTCAGTGACTGCACAAATGTCAGAACTGTACAGGACAAGGTACACTTGGATTGACATGGGTTTCATGGTGAGACACCTAGCTCCTGTTAGAGCAAGACATCTGCACAAAGGCACACATCAGTGGTAGGTAAAGGCCATCTAGTTGAAACACACTTAGTTGCCAGCAAAGATGGTGTCACATTCACAGGTGTACTCTGCAGGATATGACATCTGACAATGAAATGTATGCTAATTTGTTATGATGTCAGTCTTTAATGGGTTGCCAGTGATGTGCCAAACAATACACAACTGTCTGAGGCATTGTCTACATATATGAGGTAGACATGTGTTCAGTCTGCAAAACTCTGTACAGTTGTCAAGTATCGGCTCAGTATATCAAATACAGTTCAACACATACATCTGCACCTGTCGTGTACTATGCACATACCCTGTGTACAAGCATATGTATGAGAGTAGCATTCACAGGTGACATATGAATAATTACTACATCCTAGGTAGCTGGCCTACCAGTGACACACTCAGTATTGGACAACAGAGCTGACCTTTGCTGGGGTGACTCAGGAGCCAGAGATGTGCTCCATGTCAATGCAGGCAGGGCAGGCAGAAATGGCCATAGGTGCTGGACAGCAGCATGTGAGTCCAGCAGGTCTTGTTGCGGCCTAGTGTTTAATGTCCCATTTGATATCATTGCATCCCCAACAAAATGTAGAAAAAAAAATGATCCAGGCACCTGCAGGTTCACACTCCTTTATTTTGAAACTGAGAATTAACTGCTTTCATCTCTGCCAATGGAGACTTCATCAGAATAATGAAGTTACCAGTCAAAGGCATTTTATATAGCCATTATAAGCATAAAAGAAACTGAGTGGCAGATAAGACTGGTGGCTATGTTCCCCCTGGGGATGAATGACGCTATATCCATCATTCCTATGCTACATGAAAAACAAACACATTTTGATTTGTTTTATGTTAATATTTTTGTTATTGTTTCTGGCATCATATTAAACATACATAAATGTTTTAATAAGAAGTTTTCATACTGGTATAACACAGTATTGTGTTTTTTTTTAAAGGGGGTGGAGTTTTATAATCTATTGGGAAGTTGCATTTTTGTGACATTTAGTGTTTGGATTGGCTAAGGGAGTTGTCTATTATGCTTATAATGGCTATATAAAGTGCCATTCATTCATTCATTTATTCATTCATTCATGCATTCAGTGTTCATTATTCTGATGAAGTCCCCATTGGCAGAGACGAAAATGCTTAATTCTCAGTTTCATAATAAAGGAGTGTGAACCTGGAGGTACCTGGATTGTTTTTTCTACATTTTGCTGGCATTTTTGGTGTTTGGACTTTGGATCATTGCATCCACCCTTCTGCATTCCATTACAAGCTTACATGTTTGACATACCTGTTATAGTGCTCAAGAGTTTCCTCACAACAATGCAAATGTTTAGGTTTGTGTAGTCGCAGTCTGTCTTTGTGTAGATGGGTTGTGACCTGTGTTGCATAGGCAGCAGCTTGCCTTTTGTAAATAATGACATTCATTTGTGTTTCAGACTTGGAATCTATCTGGCATTGTATGTTAAGCACACCATGCCACTCTAGCAGACTTCTACATGTATGACAGCTATATTTCAAAGATGTCACTATTGTTTGCCCTTTATCCTCCCAGTTTGTCTGGCTTTTTGCAGATGTGTTGCAGTAAGAGGTTGGTTATCTGTTTATATATCTGTGTATGAATATATATATATATATATATATATATATATATATATATATATATATATATGTCTGTGTGTGTGTGTGTGTGTGTGTGTGTGTGTGTGTGTGTGTATGTGTGCATGTGTGTTTATTTGTGTGTGTGTGTGGTGTGTACATACACACACACAATATATATATATATATATAATATATATATATATATATATATATATATATATATATATATATATATATATATATATATATATATATATATATGTATATAACAGTACTAAGAATATATAATTCCTCCTTATATTGAATGACTGTTGTGCATGATATGTTTGTAAAAACATTACAAATTCCTGCAGCTCAGATGGTGTACAGGTATGTTGCTGTGATTGCTGTGCACAGGGTCCTCGGTTCCAAACTAGGAAATGATTACTTTTTTTTTTCATTAATGTTAAATAACCAGAATGAATGATATATTTGTAAAAGCTTTACAGATTCCCAGAGCTCAGATGATTTAGTGGTACATTGTTGTGATTGTAGTGCACAGCATCCCTGGTTCAACACTTGGCTATGATCATTTTGTTGCCTGGCAGAACAAGGGCTGATGGAGACAGCATGATTAAAGCAGTTGTAAGCAGTTGTAAGTAGGCTGGCACGGTTTTGTGTGAAGCTAAGCGATGCTAATGTACGGTAAAGCCCTGTTAGCTTTGCTTAGAACCACTTGCTCCCGTTTACACCCACACTAATTTTCTTTAAAGAAAAGAAAAAAGGGTGATAGGAAAGTGGTGAAATGGCTGCAAGCAAAGGGTAAAATATTATGAAAAACAGCTAGGGATGTGCAGGATGGGTGTAGGAAAGGACCATAGCTCTACATTTCTTCTGCAGCAACAGGTGTGAATACAATGTGTAGAATTTTGAATTTACAGCCTCACACCCCACAGGGAGGGGTGTTGGCAACAGACATTTGCAGAATAATCTGTAGGTTGATTGATTAGTATCACTGTACATGGGGGCAAAATGTACAGCTTAGTATGGGGCAATTTTTTTTTTTGTGGGACAGATGCCCCTTTTTAAGGTGAGAGTGGGATGTTGGGGAAAGGCTGTAGTTATGTTTGGGGAGGTAGGTTGCATTTACAGACAGACAAGATAGACAAGACAGCAGACAAGGGCGGTATATGACACATGAGGGGGGTAAACACCTTCGACTGGGAGGGTGGTTGGGAATCCGAAGCTGATGAGCCCTCAAATGGATACAGTGGGACTGAGGTCCCCACCCATGGGCAGTCATCACTGCTCCTTCATGGCCCCAAAGGTGGCTGTGCTGGAGACTGAACAGGAGGGGCGGCCTACTCCTCGAGGTGCACCAAGATTGGATGGTGCTGTGCACCATACCCCAGAACTGACTGCAGGTGACAGGCTCCTGTCCACACCCACTCCTGGGGGGGCGGGCCCCATCCCCTGAGGTGGGTCCACCTGAAGGTGGTGCAGGACCAGTGGACAAGGAAGTCCCAGGTTGGGTCTCAGATGTGCTGGGGACCAGTGCCATGGCCAGATGAGGTGGGACAGGTGGATCCACCATGATCTGCCTTCCCAAATACGCTATGGTGTTGAGGTTTTAAAAATATGTTGGTTAGTCATGAACAACACATTTCAAGATTAGTTATAACAGCATGCATGGGTGTTCCAATTAACCCCATAAAGCAGATTTGAAACAGTTGCATAGCAAAATAAACACATGCATAAATGGAACAACAGTATGCATCGTAACAGCATGCCAGTAACATTGATGGCAACAGGCCACCAACAATGGTATTTGAACAAGGTATGTTAACATGCAACCAATCAAAAATATGAACAATAACAGAACACAAGTCCCAGCATTAGATTTAGAGAAAAACATATCCATAGTATATGAATTATAGTATTGATCCAGATGAGAGGTTGGGGGAGAGACAAAAAGTCCATTAACAACTGTTTATGCTTCTATTTCCTACAACAGTACTGCTCAATACTCTATGGGTCTGCCCTCACTTTACATCTGACTATGGGCCCATAGCTTCTGTAGCACAAACATACCTATTAAACTGTCACCCTGGAATGGTATGGGGCAAATTGTGACAACTCTGGGTACATGACTAGAGGGGACTCGTACATGTCACAGTTACATATCTGGCACAGAAGGGGTACCCTGAACTGCTGTTATGTGAGTGCGCTACTGGCATACTTCAACTGGTTTCCTATCTGTGTCCAGGGTTATTGGCAGCAGTAACCACTAGCCGTGACAGCGTGACACTTGTGAGACATGTATCGGGAAGAGTGCATGTTGTATGTACCTATCCTGCTGTCATTTGCTGACATGTGGTGGGACAATTAAACAGTTCTACACAGTGTATTAGTATATCCTTCATACAGCTACTACCAATATTTCCTTAGCTGTAAAACCTGTGGAGAAAATATCTAACACTACTTGACTATTTTTACATTTATTCTTGATTCCTTGTGTGTAGATATGCACGCATTTTAGTAAGACTCCCTGGATTCAAACCATGTCTGGGTGTGCAAAATTAACAACTAAGCTATTTCCCATCACACTGATCTACTGGGGAACTGCTGTTTTTGTTTCACTGGTTTCTCCTAATAGTCTCTTGGTTAGACAGTCTGAACTTGTAATCCTGTGATGCATGCATGACAGATAGTTATTGTACTGTGCATTGATCCTTTGGATTACTACAATCTGGAAAGCAATGGTTAACACAAGGCAATGCTGGATGGAACACACTTTGAAACTTTACACATTACTATTCAGGGTTCAGAACTTAGTGCAGTATATATTTCACATTTCAGTTATATCTTGTCTTATACCATCTACAGTTTTTCTTAACAGCTGGTTCACAGAACAACCTCAGTTAATGTATGCGGTCACAGTCATATTTGCTGTGACGAACCTGTATACATTCTATATGTCTACAACAACATACCAGAATAAACTCAACAGTTTTTTTGTAGGGATCTTTATTGCATATCAATATTAGTCAGTCAAACTTTTTTATTTATTCAGTTCACACAGTAACAGTGCACCTAGCAGCAGTAAGAAATGTACTCCTTCTTAGCTATTTGAACAATATACTGCAAAATAGATTTGTACTCACCAGCCTGTTGGCGCAGCCTCAGCAGTCTGTCAGCATGGGCTTCTATGTTACTAGCCTTCTCTGCTGCAGCTGTAGGGGAGAAAAACAAACATTATGCATACCTGTCTATCATATTCTCAGGCTAGTATTTGCTACAGACTACTTGATAGTGATACTTACTCACTACTGGAGCATTCTGTGCCTGTGCATCTTGGATCCACTTGGCAAGAGCATCCCCTTCCTCTGCTTTATGTCACCATAGTGGTACTGTACCTGCTCACCATTCCAGGGGATGTCATTTGCACTGGTGAGATCATGAGCAAGACTGTCCCAGGCCTCCACTTTGTATTATGAGCCCTAGTACTGGCCATGCAGCAATCTCTCCTTATGGTTTTCTACAAGGAGTCCAGCTATGACTCTGGACTCCTGAATGCTCCAGCACTGCACCCGAAAGCTCGCTCCTTCACCTACAGCAGCCATAGTACCTGCACAGATGAACTATAACAGATTCTGGCTGTATTCCTGCCTGCGCCATTTAAATAGGGTGATATTCCCACCCTTTGCCGTCATTGGACCATTTTGAACATGTTAAGCTCTGCTAAGCAGTGCACAAATCTGCTAAGTTGAGTTGAACAGTGCTTAAAGGGGTAATTGCTGAACACTGCTTAACAGTGCACAAAACCACTTAGCTGAGCTATCTGCTACTTAGCATTCATGTCTAAGTGTTGCTTAAACTTGGTAAGCATAGCTGAGCATTGCTAACCATTCCTCGCTTTAAATTTTTAGAAAATATCAGAATAATGACTTCATTTAATCAGTGTATGTGATTTACTTTACATGACATCCCTCTATGTGCTTTTATTACATTAGCAAGGGGTGTGACTATACTGTATGGGACACTTGTGTATACATGGGTGGTTTCACATGTTATATACAATCAGAATTCTATTTTACACCAGCTACACTACCCTGGTTGACAAAAAACAGTTACTACATAATTTAAGTTGAAAATAATAATTTTAACACTGCTTTCCCATATAAAAATAACTTGCCTGATTTGGCCAGAACTCTAACCACTGTACTATCTCACTTTGGGAATTATAGCTGTATATTTCTATTTATCTCCTATGGGATGTTTAAGCAATGCTAAGCAGAGGGTGATAATGTGCACACCCGCTCAGCTATATGTAAACATTCCTTAGTATGGAAAAATTAATATTATTTCTGGCCTTCCACAGCTGTCTTGCTCTAGGAGGTTGACAGGTATGTGAGGCAGGCAACTGGGCATTATGCATAAACCTGTTGAGTTGACAACTATGGCTATACAGCACTTTCAGATGGTAGACATTTTTGTTTCAGTCTTCATACCCTGCAGGAAGTCCTTGCTACTGCAAACCTTTTATTCTGTCTTCTTTCAGGTTTGTCAGTACAATATTTAACATGCCTCTATTTTTGTGGCTTTGTCCTCCCATTACTTATGGCTTTCTACTGCTTTATTGCTCTAGAAGGGTGAGAAGTATGTGAGGCAGGCATCTGGGAATTCGGCAGACACCTGTACAGTTAATGGCTATGGCCGTACGGCACTTTTACAATGCAGGGGGTGAGTGACAGAACCTGTCACACACTCCTTGAATTTCCTTAATCATCTGCTGGCTATTTCAGTGTCCGTGGACACTGACATTAGCTATTTTATTAGCTGTCAGTGTTCACGGACACTGACAGCACTTGCAAAGTGCTGTATGGCACTTTTACAATGCAAGGGGTGTGTGACAGAACCTGTCACACACCCCCTGCATTTCCTTGATCATCTGCTGGCTATTTCAGTGTTCATGGACACTAACATGAGCTATTTTATTAGCTGTTAGTGTCCGCAGACACTGACAGCACTTGCAAAGTGCCATATGGCACTTTTACAATGCAAAATCTAAAATCTAAATTATCCAGCCTTTCTGTTTTTGAGGGCGGTCTGGTTTATTACAAAGTATTTTTTAGGCCAAGGCATTAAAACAGGGCAGCTAGATGATCAAAGAACAAATAGAATTGACCCATTTGCAAACTGAAAACCTTTCATTGATCAGTTATTTATAGGGATAGGTCATACCAGGTTCAACAATGAAGAAAATGGTTGTTCTTGGTTGACAATGTGACATGGTTAATGAAAATGCATCATGTCAGGTGAGGAAATGAATAACTTATGTTATGCCTGTTTCTAAAAATAGAAAAGATAATTATCAACAAATAATGATTGAAGGTTCTGTTTCTTCTCTCTTTTTTAGCTTTAATTTATAATCTAAAACATATCCTGTCTTATTGAATTGCTTATTAATACTGATATTGCTTTGGTAATAGAAGTTGTTCATGACTAATGCAATACTATAATGTCTGCAAGTTGATTAGCTGAATCTTTTGTGTATGCAGGCACTTATGGTGGTGAATATTAAAATGCTCCCAGATTGACAAGAACACCTGACATTGCTTATATTTCTATTTCTGTGTGATTCACATGCACTTATGAGTGTGCTGTTGCAATGAAGTATGTAAGTGTGTTCTATTTAAAAGGCACACTATTTGAAATCAGTAATGACATTTGTCTTGTTTGTATTATCAGGCACACAGTGATGAACTTCCAAATCTACTAACAGCGATACTTTTTCAGTCAAATGAAATCACTCACATTTTGGCAATTAATACGTTTCAGTTTTAGAAATGTCATCTAAATGGCATTCTCAAAAAATGCATGTGAAAATTTAAGATATCAGTATTCCAGAACTGCCAGCAATTCTATCTACACATCAGTCTAGCTAAAACATTTAGTTCTGACTCTTTTGAGTTAATTTTACCAATTCCTCAGTGGCCTGTTATCTGCACAAAATAAGTTAACCTTATGTTTTATCCCGAAATGCATACAGACTCAAAGAGAGTAGAGGTGGCTAAAACAAAATTAGTTTGACTCTTTCAAATTAATCAGTAGCAAAATATACAAATGAAATCTTATAAGTAATGAATTATATAATTTTTGTTCAATGGGAGTTTACAAAAGTTGATCTTTCTATGTTTTTGCAAAAACATAAATATGCCCATGTGTACTTTTTATGAAAAATATCCCTTGGCAGTATAGAATGCTACTGAAAAGTCTTCAGAAAAAATCTCGGTTTCAGTTTTCTTGATCAAGGAAGTGCACCCGGTCATTAAACGCCTTTTCAAAACATAGCCTAGTTACAGTGAAATATCTAATTGCATACAGTTTAAATATATTTACATACAGAACTGAGTCCTAAAATTTGATTAAGGGCACTTTTTGAGTGAAATTGAACTGAACACCTTTTTAGCAGCTACAGCAAAAAAAGACATTTAAAAGAATCCAATTTATCTAATAGTCAAAAGCTAATGAGATAACCTGATGGGGATATAACAGCTGCTTGATGGAATCAGCAGCAATGCAAACCATTACTTGCTTTTTCTATGTTTGATAGTATCTCCTTCTTCTTTTTTTGGCTTTTCCTGGTTAGGGGTCGTCACAGCAGATCACCTGTCCACTCATGATTGGCAGTGGAGTTTTAAGGTATTGTGTTGCCAGCCCAGCGTCCAACCTTCCACAGAAGACATGCACATGCATGCACACACTCACACCAAGGGCAAATTTAGAGTGTCCAATCCACCTACAGCATGTCTTTGGGAGGAAACCGGAGCACCCAGAGGAAACCCATGCAGCCACAGGGAGGACATGCACACTCTATACAGAAGGCACCCCAGCCAAGGATCGAACCGTAGAACCCCTTGCTGTGAGGTGGCAGCGCTAACCATTGCACCACCGTGGCCACCCTTCTGTGTTGTGTTTGATAGTGTAAATGAAGAAAATTCTTACTTTGTGTTAAGTGACTAACATGAGTCTGGAAAACTACACATCCTGCCTAAACCTACTAGAGTCTTGACATTCAGCCTAACACCATACTTATGGGTGACCTCAACTACTCCTCCTTAAACTGGGAGACTTATATGACTCATAATTCACTTACTAAGAAGTTTTTGGACTTAATGCAAACACCCTGGAGCAACCAGTTAGCTCCCGAACTACAGGTACAAATATCCTAGAATTATTTTATTATCCTATTAATATATATTATTAAAAATGTTTTTTAAATTAGGTATGTTTATTTTATCCAATTTAGTAATACAAACACTTGTTTAATTATTTTTAAGGCTGTTTGTAAGAGTTTTTTAAACATTGCTTGCTAGGTTTAAATTATTTTTACTAATTGACACTATTCTTACTAATTGACAATTATTTGTGTTGCTCTGTTAATTGGATAGGGTATATAACTAGTTAGGATGTTAATTAAGTGTTTTGTGCTTATTCTGATGAAGATAGTTGATCGAAAACGTATCTTGGATTTCCAGCGTTATTTTTCATTGTTATTTCAATAAACGGAGTTCTGGTGGAGTGCGAGTTTCCCTTGTGGTGTCCTTGGCAAAATTCAGCAGTTGTTACAAGTCTAATTTATTTTGCCTACATCTCTCTTTGTGGTTCACAAATATCCTAGACCTAACACTCATCAACATGGGGGGGATGCTGCTTCCTCCTGTGCATTAACTCCTCCCTGCTAAGATTGGACCACAAAATTCTCTCTTTTAGTATTAAAACTAAGCTATAACCTCCATCAAACTTCATACCCGTTAAGAACTTTGTCAGGGCCAATTACTTCAAACTAAGTGACAGCTTATTAAACTTCTAAACCTGGATGACACTGAGGCCTACTCTGAGCTGTACAAAAAAGCAATGTACAACCACATTCATAGTTGCATAGAAGAGACATTACCTGTCCGATTCAAAGCTAAGATTGCTGGCAAAAATAAACCACCCTAATGGACCCCTAGAATAAATAGGTTATTCAATAAAAGGAAAAAAATCCTCTCCAAAGCCAAGAAGGAACAGACAAAACAGTGCAAAAAGACACTCACCACTCTAAACAAACAAATTAGAGAGCTGGTCAAATCTACCAAAGCAAACTATAACATAAAGATAGCCTCCCTGGTGAACGATAACCTTAAGGCTTTTTTAAATTATGCTCATAACCTCAGGGGAAATGCTCAGCAATGTACTGAGTTAATTATGAACAGCAACACTTACACCCAACCTGAAAGTATAGCAAACCTGCTGGCTGACAAGTTCAGTTCAAACTTCTCCCCCCAATCACCTCCTACAACACCCACAGAAACATTCGTAAACATTTCCCAATCCAAGCAGGTTCTTACTGTGCTCACTAAACCCAGCAACACAGCCTCCATGGCAACATTCCAGGATGCTTTTTAAATAGCTTAAAACAGAATATATCAGGACCGCCTAGAATCCCTTTTTAACCACAGCATCTGGATGGGCTTTATCCCAGAGGAATGGAAGACTGCAACAGTTGTTCCTATGCACAAGGAGAGACCATCACCTGACCCAGGGAACTACAGACCCATAAGCTTGACCAGTCTTATCTGCAAGGCCATGGAGAGAATTATCATGGACCAGATCAATAATGATATAGGAACTCTCCAAACACAAGACCAGACCCAATTTGGCTTTGTCAAAGGGAGGTCTTGCCTTCTCGATCTGGTGGACTTCTTCAAAAAAGTCACCAGAGCCATGGAAGAGGGTAAAATGGTACACACTGCTTATCTAGACCTGACAAAGCTTTTGACACAGTCAGGGATCATATATAAACTTACTAAGTTAGGCATAAACACCTACATAGTCAGATGGGTAGCCAACTGGCTCACTGATAGGACACATGTTGTCCAGATAGGTGAATCCACTTCCAGTAAGAAACCTGTTACTAGTGTTGTCCCACAGGGCTCAATGTCAGGACTCTTCCTGTTTTGTATATACTTTTCTGAAGTGAAGGCCAGTGTTGGGGGCCTCTGGCGCACCAGGTTTGTAGACAGCTGTAAGCTGGAAGCAATCATTGAATCCCCAAATGACATTGACAGCCTACAAACTGGCCTAAAAATGACAAATGACTGGTGCCAAAACCATGGTCTGAGACTAAATAATAAAAAATGTATAATCATACCCTTTGGTAAATCAGATATCCCTGCAAATTATAATATTGATAGCACACCCCTAAAAGTCAACAGAGTGGTGAGGGGACCTAGGTATACAGATAGACAATAACCTAAACATTGACCACTAGGTAGCTATGGTATTGAGGATATCCTTCAGTGTGGCTCAACTTACAAGTAAGTGCATTGCATCAAGATCAAAAGAAGTCTTGGTGCCATTGTACTTGGCCCTCATCAGGCCTGTAATCAAGTACAATGCTCCCTTCTGCATGTACCTAACCAAGCACTTACACCAACTGGAGTGGCTGCAGAGGTGTCTCACTAAAAGAATACTAAGCGTAAGACACATGTCTTATGCAGACCAACTAAAGGCCCTATTTCCTTTACTCTATTTCTTATCGTTTATTGAGAGGTGACTTATGCCTGACATATAAGGCATTCTCTGATCCAGCCCTGATGAAAATGTTACACATTTTTGCAAAAATTATACAAGGGCTATGCGTTCCATGGACCTGAACTTTATTTGTGCCTCTAACAGAACTTGCTGGAATGACAAATTTGTATCCCAAAGACTACCTCATCTATGGAATAATCTTCTCATCTTTGTAAAACAAAGACTGTCCCTCATTCTCTTCAGAAAGAATTTGGATAAATAGATGGGTAACAGTAAATTCACTCCACGGCCATTACCCATGTCCCTTATGGACACAGGCAGTCTGTAAAATGACTCTGGGCTCCAACACCCAAAGACCCACTACTCTGTCACTACCCTAGCCCATATCTGGGGAATTAAGATATAATATTGTCATATCCTGAGTTGTAAAGGCTCTTGTGCCATTAGCCTAGTAATCACCTATGCACCTATTTGCTAAGTTAGGTCATGGCCGTAAAATGTTAACATTGTATCTCACCCACTCAGTATCTTTAGATATGCAAAAAATGTGTTAAGTGAATGAAAAAAAACAGGATGATAAAAGTACAGTTGTATAAGTTAAACTTACCTTAACAGTAGATGTTTCAATGATGACTTCTGAAGTAGCCTTAGCTATATGGACTATATCCTGCCAAGAATATAACAGCCAGCCAGCCAGCTTCCAAAGCTTCAGGGCACCTTTCACCACTCAGATTGTGAAGCAGCTCAAGATGAGCTGACTAAAAGGTAAGATTGGGTGCAAAGCCCTTCACAGTTTTCCTGCCAGCAGGGAGATGGAGGCTGACCCCTGAAGGAACAATACTAGGAAAAGCAGAAAATAAATGTCCACACCCTGGCATAAAAAACACACCAGAAAACAAGGGAGGTGGAGAGAGGGAGCAGCTACTGCAACAGTGACTTTTTGAATGTCTACTGTTATTATAAGTTCAACTTACACAGCTGTACTATGTTCTTCATATCGATCACTTCTGCAGTAGCCTTAGCTATATGGGGAGATTACCACAGCTAACTACATTTGATATTTGGGAGGAAGAAGGAGAAGGGTCTAAGACCCCCGGGGGAATGGTCCTAGCAAAACTTGATCTAGACCTAGCAAAGGAATTAAGCTTATAGTGTTTTGTAAAATTATGTACAGAGTATCAAGTTGCAGCTTCTAGAATACTTCTAGACTCCAAGTCTTTCCAAATAGCCATAGATAAAGCCAAGGCCCTGGTACAGTGAGCCTTGACCCTGCCTGGAATAGATTTGTCATAGTGAGCCTAGCAAAAGGTAACGGCATTAGACAACCATTTGGAAATAGTTTGTTTTGATACAGGTTTTCCTTTCTTCTTACTTTAATAAGAAATTAAAAATTGATCTTAAGATCTGAAAGATTTAGTTCTGAGAAGATAGCAATGAGTTGTTTGTGGACATCCAAGGTATGGAGTATCCTTTCTTCTTCATTTTTAGGTTCAGGAAAGAAGAAAGGGAGATGGATAGTTTGGTTTAAAGTAAACTTGGATACCACTTTAGGCATAAAAGAAGGACTAGTTCTTAAAAAAACCCTGTCTGTATGGATAATGAGGTAGGGTTGACTCACCATAACAGCTTTCAACTCAGATACCCTTCTTGCAGAGGTCAGAGCAATAAGTAAAACTGTTTTCCATGTTAAGAACCTCAAGTCAGCCAGATTACCTGGTTCAAATGGAGCAAGCATTTGCTTCTCTAAAACAAAAGTAAGATCCTAAGGAGGGGGCCACCTGTTTATTTGGAGGCCTCTTATGCAAAACCCCTTTCAAGAACATTTTGTCATGAGACTGCCATGAAAGAGGAGGATCCATAGGCAGACATGCTGAAATGGCCGATAAATGAACCTTAATAGAGGAATAAGAAAGCCCATAGGATAGTAACTCACACAAATATTGTAAAGCCAGAGAACAGCTAGCCCTGAATAGGTGCTGGTTATGTTTCTGGCATCAATTAGAAAACCTTTTCCATTTACTAATATATGATTTTCTTGTAGCAGGGTTTCTTGCCTCCATTAGTACCTGTTTCACATGCTGAGTAAACAAGTGCCTGAAAGGAATTAAATTCCTATCATTCAGGCAGTCACTTGAAAATAATTGATGTTAGGGTGTATCAAACACCCCTGTTCTTGTGTGCGTAGATCCATTCTGTGAGAAAGCTTGTCATAACTGCCCCTGGCCACTTCCAAAAAAAGGGAGAACCACAGTTGTTTAGTGACTGGGGGGATTCTTTCTAAATCTTCAGAAATACCCTAGATATTAGTGGAAACAGTGGAAAGGTAGACATGAACATTCCTGTCCAAGGAAAAGAAAAAGCATATGTCTTCCAGGCTGTCTTGCATGGAGTCCTAGAACAGAATTTTGCCAGCTGACTATTCAGAGAGGAGGCAAAGACGTTTACTTGAGGGACTCCCCACATATGGATCTGGTCCTGCTCAGCTCAGCTTGTCTGCCATATAATTTTGCTCTGACAGAATGTAGCATGCCTGTAGTCAGATTGTGCTGTGAAGCTATACCCCAAGCTAACATGGCTATTCTGCAATAGGGGTATGACCTGGTCCCCCCTTGCTTATTGATGTACCACATGCCTGTGGTATTGTCTGTAACTACTTGAAGAGGTCATGGGAATCTGGGTTGGGAGGGTGGCCTAATGGTTAAGGTGTTTGCCTTACAAACACAAGGTACAGGGTTTGAGTCTCACAAGGGATAATTGGCTAGGCTTAAAATAGCTTGCAAGGGCAGTTAGCCTAGTACTAATCTATGAACCTATGAACAAAGATGTTTCAGAATTAGATGTCTTGATCAGGGCAAGCATCTCCTTGATATTTATATGCTTCCATCTGTCCTTGGTGACACACCCCCTGGAATTTTATCCCTTCCAAATCAGCTCCCCAAGCAAAGTCTGAAGCATCTACGGTGACTGACTGCGTGGCAGGAGGGATGGAGAAGGGGAGACACAAATATGAGGATATCTGTTGTCTCCAATAAAACATTTTCCTTCTGACAAACCCCAGTAGTGGAATCTGAAATGATAAAGGGTATTGATGATAGGAACAAAGAGATTTTAGATACTACTGTATCTTTCTCATATGGAGTCTTGCTAGACGTATCATGAAAATTATAGATGCAAAGATATTCAAAATTCTGAGTTATTCCCTTGCAGAGACTTAGTAGAAAACCTTAGAAATAGATCTAGATAAAGGTCTGTTTCTTTTCCCTGTGGAAGAAAAACTCTTTGAACAGAGGTGTCTAGTTGACATCCCAGGAACGCAATCCCGTGTGAGGGAGTCAAGAAAGACTTTTGAATGTTCTCTCGGAATTCCAGTTTGTGCAAGAGATATTTCACCCAAGAGGGAGACCCCTGACATTTTGAAAAGGACTCTGCAAAGATAAGCAAGTCATCTAGATATGGAAAAAGGTGCATACCCTTTACCCTACAATGAGCTATAATTAGAGTCAGGCACTTTTTGAACGCTCTTGCTGCAGTGGATAGTGATAGTTCAAAGATAGGGCAGAGAATTGGTAATGTGATCCAGACACACAAAACCTTGAGAAATGCCTGAATTCTGAATGAATAGAGATGTTATGATAAGCATCTCTTAAGTCTAGTGCTACCAGGAAACTTGAAAGGGGAAGAAGATGTAACAGGTTATAAAGTGACATCATTTTGAATTTGGGCACTATCACAAACAGGTTTAGGAAAAAAGATCCAGAGCTGGTCTTCAAGCATTTTCTTTTTTTTTATACTAAGAACATGCTTGTATAAAACCCCATCCCCACTTCAGAAGGAGGAACTGGTTCTATCACTTCTCACAGTATGTAATGCAGAACAGGAGGAAACAAAGAGTCTGCACTGCAAAATGAGGAATGACCCCCTGGATGGAAGGATTTACTTGTTTGAAACAATCTGTTGCCAAAGAGAAAAAAGGAGATTCAAACTTTCTGGAAGAGACCTGGGGCTAAGGAGGGAGGGGGTTCAAAAGGGTCTCTTGAAGAGACATTCAGAGTTGTTGGACTGTCCTTGGATTTGGGAGATTTGAGACTTCATTTTTATAGGATCATGGGAAGTTACTAGGCTATTAGCCCTGAGGACCTTATAAGCCTAACCAAGAGTTTAGCCCATGTTTTGACAAGTCAGCACCCAAAGCCCCTGTCCAGCAAGGACATAGGTGGAATCTTAGGGGTGCATTTTCTGTTTCCCATCCAGTTATCCAGGTTGTGTTTAAAAAGGGATAATGAGGTACTCTGCTTGACATGGAGAGGGAGTCTATTCCACAGATGGGAGAGCCTCTGGGATGCAAATCTGTCCTGCAAACAAGTCCTATTGATGTCACAGACCAGGTTGAGGTTGCGTGTGGAGGTTACTCGAGTGCAGCTTGACTTGCGGATATGCAGGAGTCCCATCAAGGCGAGGTGTGAGATTGCTTTGTGTGCCAGACAGAGGTCACCTCTGAGGAGTCTGTATGAAACTGAGTAGAGGGACAGGGCTTTTAGCCTATATGTGTAGGGTAGATGTTTGAGGCCCTGGATTCTTCTGGTGAGGAACTTCTGTGATCTCTCAAGCTACTGCATGTGCTTTGCAAGGTACATGCCGAAGGGGGCATTGTACTCAGAAATTGGCCTTATACGGGAAGAATACAGGGATGTTATGACCTTCTTGTCCTTGGATGAGATACCCTTACTTATGAGGTGGGTCATGTAGAAAGATTTCCGTACAACAGAAGCAACAAGGTGGTCAAAATTCAGCTTGCTATCAACTTGGGTGCCCAAATCCCTCATAAATGATTGCATGCTTAGGACATTGTTATTAATGCGATAGTATGTGGGGATGTCACTTTCCCCAAAAGTGATGATGATGCATTTTTTGGGATTCAGCTTGAGTCCATGTTTCTGGAACCAGTCATTTGTTTGAGTGAGACCCTCTTTGAGGACATCCACATCACTTGGGGAATTGATGACCATGCCCAGCTTGTAGTCATCTGCAACCTTGGTCAGTCATAGCCCACTGGTTTTGGCCTGCACCTCAGAAAAGTATATCCTGAATAACAAAGGCCCCAAGACCGATTCCTGGGGTACACCACTCAGTACGGGTCTACTGCTTGAGGTGGCTTCCCCTATTTTGATTAGGTGGGTTCTATCAGTGAGCCAGTTTGCTAGACATCTGGTAACATATGGCTTGATGCCTTGTTGAGAGAATTTATCTATTATGCCCAAGTGGAGAGTATTGTCGAAGGCTTTGGCCAAGACAAGGTAAGCAGTGTGTACTGTCTTCCCCTCATCCATGGCTTTGGTGACTGTCTCAAAGAAGTTGATAAGATTTAACACACATGAGCTCCCCTTGACAAAGTCAAACTGTGTGGGGTCGAGTGTTTGGAGGTTGCCAATGTCCCTGTTAATGAGGAACATGATAATCCATTCCATGGTCTTGCAGATCAGGCTAAATAGGCCGGTGGGTCTAAAATTTTCCAGATCGGTGGACGCTCCACCTTTGTGTAAATGGGTGACAGTGGCTGTCTTCCACTTGGGTGGGACAAAGCCGATACTCAGGCTTTGGTTGAATAGCATGCCTAATGGTACTGCAAGTTCATACCTGAGTTCACATAGGATGCAGCCTGGGATGTTATCAGGTCCCATGGATGCTGTATTTTTTGCCTTTGAGAAGGTAGTGATGAGCTGTTCCATAGAGATAAGGGGAGGGGGTTGGTACTGGGGATGTCCTGATTTAATGATGGGGGACAGAAGTATGAAGGTTTCACTGAATCTGTCAGCCAGTAGGTTGTCTATATCTACAGCATTTGTGTATGTGATGTCCTTGACTACCAGCTCTGAACAGATCTGTGTGCTTCCTTTGAGAAATTAGACATATGTGAAGAAGGCCTTATGATTGTCTCTAGTAGATGTGGCCAATTTGGACTCAAAGTTGGCTTTAGAGGATTTCACTAGTGCTCTTATTTGCTTGTTCAGGCTAAGGAGAGACTGCTTTCAATTGGGAACCTGCTCTTTCTTGGTCCTGAACAGCAATTTTTTCCTTTTGTCATAGAGTTTATTTATTGCAGATGTCCACCATACAGGTTTACTCTTCCTTGCGGAGGATGGTTTTGCCCTGTCGGTTTTCCTGATTCCATGCATCTATATAAATGCTCGTATAGTACTTTGTTGTAGATTTGGACATTGGTGCCAGTTCCTACAGAGGCAGAGGCAGTTGTGAAGTTGTTTACACCATCACTAAAGAGGTAGTAATCAGTTTTAGAGAAGTTTTTTGTTTGACCCTAGCTAGGAGGGGGTGGGGTCAGAGGAGATGGTGACTTTGAAAGTAACCGCTTTCTGGTTGGATCTTACCAGGGAGGATGGTACTGTAGGAGTGTTGCAGTGGTTACTCAAGATGGTTAATACCAAGTCCAAGATATTATCACCACTTGTGAGGTTATCGCCTAGCATTGATAAAATCGAGGAATCTTTGGGAATTTGTGTTCTGGCATGAGTAGTTTTTCCAGTCTATGGTTGGGTACTTAAAGTCACCCAGGATCAGGGTAAAAGGTTGAATCTTGATAGATTTGAAGAGGTGCAGATACGTGGGGTGGGCATCTTGAATCAAATTTGGGGGGCCAATAGCTAGCTATGATCTGAATAGGGGTCTTGTCAATGGTTAACTGTATTTGAAGAGCCTGTTGTGCATCATACTGTTTGACCAGCCTGGAAGTGTGTATGTGTCTTTAATATATATTGAAACTCCACCTCCTTTGGCTTTGCTGCCCACAGTTTGGGGTCTAAATGTATGATAGGATGAATCTGACCCCCCCCCCCCCCCTAGCTAGGGTGTCTGGCGTCCCACAGGGTTCTGTCCTGGGACCACTCTTGTTCGGTATATACTTTTCCGAGGTACAGGCAAACGTGGGAGGACTATGGCTCACCAAGTTCATGAGCGACTGCAAACTGGCGCATAATCAACTCTCCAGCTGACACAAACATCCTTCAAAAAGGTCTCACAGAGACAGATAACTGGTGCCAGCGCCATGGTTTAAAGCTAAATGCCAAAAAATGTATAGTCATACCCTTTGGCAAAAACAATGTGCCCACAAATTACCACATAGCGGAAACCCATCAAGTACTGAGAAAGTTATTAGAGACCTGGGGACCCAAGTTGACAGCAATCTCTCCTTTGAAAACCACATTGCCAAAGTGGTTAGAAAGACCTTCTACATAGCCCACCTCATCGAAGGGTTTCACATCTAGATCAAGAGAGGTTGTGCCTTTATTCATCCCTCATCAGGCCCATCATAGAATACAATGCCCTTTTTGGGATGTACCTTACCCGACACCTGCAGCAATTAGAAAGACCCCAAAAGTATCTCACCAAGAGGATCAAGGGTCTCAAACAGATGCCATATGCTGCTCGGTTAAAAAACTCCAGCTCTACTCAGTTGCATACCGCCTACTTGAGGCGATCTATGCCTGACATACAAAGCTATGTCAAATCCAGAATTAATGGACATGCTCCACCTCAGTAAATCTAGATCCCTTAGAGCCACACGCTGAGGGACTTGAACCTCAGCACAGAAATAAATAGAACTTGCTGGAGGGACAGGTTCATAACCCAGAGGCTCCCTTCACTCTGGAATAGAATTCCAGTTCATGTGAGGCAGAGCACCTCACTGAATCTCTTCAAGAAGAATCTCGACAAGTGGATGGGGGATCGTAGGTTTGTTCCAGGGATTACTCCTGTGTCACTATTAGACAGAGGCACAGTAAACTAAACCTTAAAAAAGGGCACAGTATACTCAAATCAAGGGGTGGCATAAGCCATACAGAATCGGGCTAGGCTTATAATTGCCCCAGGGCAGATAGCCTAGTATGAACCTATGAACCTATGAACCTATAACCAGCTAAGGCTGGGGTGCTCTCTGCAGCTTTGAACCAAGTTTCTGTGACTGCACAAATGTCAGCATCTTCCAGGGTTAAGAATGCTTTCAATGAGTGCAGTTTCATGTTTAGACTCCTAGTGTTTAGTAGCATGACCTTTAATTTGCGTTTTGTTGAAATTTTTATGTTGGTAGTGTCAATCTCATGACTTTTCCTAAAAAAGGCACTATGGGGGGGCAAGGACCTTTGCCAGAAGCCTGAAGTCCAAGTGAGACAGATGCAGGCCTTCTCTAGAAAAGCATTGTGGTCTGTCGATCATATCTTCCCAGGCAGTCAGGTACTGGATCCCCCTGGAATGACACCAGAAACTAAGCCAATTGTTGAAGTCAATAATTTTCTGTTTGTATTGAGGCATAATTCCGGGTGATGGTAGAATGCTGCTTAAGGCTAGGGACATACCTGCATGGGACACATATTTAGCAAGCTCAATCACGTCTCTCTTCATATAGTCCAGGGAGGTACATCTCAAGTCATTCACGCCAATATGGACTATGACAGAGTCATAACAGTACCTGTTGTTGGGAGACTTGAGTGCGTGTGGGATATGGCGGATTCTGGAACCTGACAAACAGCTAACCATTGCATATGAATTGGAAGAAATGATTGAATTGTATTAGAACTGAGGAAGTGAGTTATCCTGAAAGCGGTGCAATAAACTTTTGTGCCGTTCTTGAAGTTGGATTTATTGTTTTAGTCTATTGTTCATTCTTACTTCTGGTTTACTATTGCAATATCCTGGTTGGCGAGTCAAAAGATTCATCAAAATAGGGTCCTGGGATGCCTTGTATGTATGCTAGGCAAAGATCACCTCATAGAAGTCTGTATGATACTGAGTTAAGAGACAGGGCTTTGAGGTAATCAGTGTAGGACATTGTGTTTACTCCTTATATTCTTTTTGTAAGAAACCTTTGTGGAAGTTCCAGTTGCTGCATGTGTCTGGTTAGATACATACTGAATGGGTCCTTGTACTCTATGATGGGCCTGATGAGGGCCAAGTACACTGGTACAAATAACCTATCTGGACCTAGATGTCATGCCGTTGCTTATAAGTTGAACAACATAGAAGGATTTTCTTACTACCTTGGACACATCACATGTTGGTCAAAGGCTAGTTTACTATCTACATGAGTTTCCAGATCCCTGACTAGTGAATCAACTTTTAAGGGTGTTTTATTGATGACATAGTTACCCGAGCTGGCAGACTTCCCAAAAGGTACTACAATGCATTTCTTGGTATTGGCAGCAAGTGTTTGTCTGTATTAGACCTTACTGAAGGGTGTTCTCATTTTGGAGGAATTCAATGACTGCTTCCAGTTTGCTATCATCTGAAAACCTGGTTAGCCAGAGGCATTGATGTTGGTGTACTCTCTGCTGCTTTAACCATGTATCAGTAACTGCACAGATATCTGTAATTCAACATTGTGAAGAGGGCTTGAAGGGAGTGCAGTTTTTTTATTTAGGCTCCTGACATTGAGCAGTAACATCTTGAGGTTTCATTTAGTTGAATTTGCTATGTCGGTAGGTTTGTCAATTTGGCATTGCCTAAATAAGGCACTATGGTGGTAGACAAAGCCTTAGCCAGTATTTGAAAGCCTAGAGGGGAAAAGTGCAGACCATCATTGACAAAGCAACATGGTCTGTTGACCATGTCCTCCCAAGGTGACAAATATTGGATCCGCTTAGAATGATACCAGAAGGGCAGACAGTTGCTGAAATCAATAATTTTTTCCTCATATTGTGGCATCATCATCAGTGATGGTAATATGCTGCTCAGTGCCAGGTTCATACCAGCCTGAAACACATAGTCTGAAAGCTCCATAATGTCTCTCTTCATTTAGTCCAGGAAGGTTCATCTGAGATCATTTACACTTACATGGACTATGATGGAATCATACTGGTACATGTGGAATAATGAATTGAGTGCATGCGTGATTTGGTGGATCCTGTCTCCAGATAAGCAACAAACAGGTATTATCTTTTTGTTTAGTCTGGTTGGAGGGGAATTGATATATCTTACAATGGAGTCTGCTATGATGAGATTCCTGGGAAGTGTGTTTTCTTGCTGTAGGGGCTTTGTGTTTGGGGCTCCACTGAGAGTGACAGTATGTGTGATGTTAGGTGTTGTTTTTTCTAAGTGCCTTTGCACTTGCTGAAGCATAGCCTTGACAGTGGGTAGTTTAGACAATCTTTGTTGTTAGGAAGATTGATTTTAAGTGCCTTAGCATATGTTAGTCTATGTGTGTATCTTATGTACTATGTGAGGTGGTTGCTGTGTGTGTGGTTTCGATAACCTGATGTGGACTTGTATACAAGAGGTTAGCCTCCAGTGTCATTGTGTAATTACATCTCTCACAAACTGTGTCTGATTGTTTAAGGATTAAGTGATTGTTAGTAAACATGATACAATGCTATATTGTCTGAGGATGCTCATATCTACCAAGTTGACTACAGAGAAGTAAGGAAACTGCATATCCACACTGTCCAGTCCTTTGATTTGTGAGCTACAGGGAGTGGTGTATTGGGGTTAGAAGGCTATTAAGGCTGCTTCATTTGTGCATAGTAATAAGGGTGCTTTATTGGGGCAGATTAAGCTAAATAGTACTAAATTCTACTAATGTTAATGTTTACACAATACTGAATTCTACTAGATCTGTAGGTATTGCCACTTGAATCCCAACTAGCTGCTCTAAGCTTGTTGGCACACAAGGTATTTGCACTATATTGTTGCTTTACAGGTTGCAGTTTTATGGATCGTTCTACAGAGAATATTTGCTTTCTAGGTGTTTACTATCGTACAGAGCACTGCTAGTACATGCAAACTTGCAGAATTTATAGCAGCACAGACGAAAAGAAAACTAAAAAATGAACCCTTTGGCCAATAAAATGACTACACTGCAAGTCATTTTGTGCATTTCCCAACTCATATAGACCAAGCAAACGCCTCCTGCCAGAAGAGGAATAAACCCAGCTCTCTTAATGTCAAAACATAGTAGAAAAGAGACCAACAAGTGGAGTGCTAACCCAAACCACTTAAACAACTAGCTGGAAATCCTTCACCAAAGGTAATTTCAAGACAGGAACAATGAGAGGAAGATCATTATTTTTACAAAAAAAGAAAAAAGACTGGGTCTATGGAGTAAAGTTTACTTTGAGTGGAATGTAGAGGGTACAGAGGCACCGAGACTCTCACCTTAAAGGTGGGGTTGATTAATTCATAGGTTACTGATGCAGCTGGCAGAATACATCTATGTTTTGCAGGTAGACACTGCCTTTGACAAGAAAAAACAGTGCTGTTATATTTGTCAGGCAAGGGGATGGATCTCTGCAGAGAGAACTGTGCTTTTTTTATCCTGCTACTATAAAGGGAAGTTCATATTTGACTGGCTAAGACGATCTTTACCTATGGCCATTGTCCCCATTGTCCCTATTGGGGAAAGGAAGTGAGTTTTTTTTGGCTCAAAGTATTAATTTGTTTACTTTTGCTTTAATAATTTATACATGGTATTGGAAGCTGAGGTTTTGATCCAACCGGGATCTTAGATTACTTTAGTATGGAGCTGTTTTTGTTAGTTCCTGGTTATTGTGAATAATGTTCCAACATTGTAGGATTATGGATATTTTTTTTTTGTACCAAAGAATATAACTTTTCTGTTATCGTTTCCCTTGGTATTTAGAACAATATTATTTTATAGTAATCAAACAGATTTGAGAGAGGTCTTGGTCCAGCTCAGTTTTTGATGGTGGAGTTTGAAGTGTTTGCCTTACATATAGCCGTACTGTTTGTGTACAAAATTAGTGAAATGTGAAGGAGGTCAACTGGCAGTTTATTGATAACAACTAATAACAGTAAGGGCCATCACTGTTTTCCTACCAAACCAAAATTCATTCTGATAATGAGATAGAATGGTGCACTTTCAACATATTCTATTTTCTAAGTTAACATTATTTTTCAAACATTTCTCCAAGTGTAGGCAGTCCTTGTCATAAGAGGGTTTAGCAGGTTTTGAATCTGGGTTGATTATGACATGCTTACTCTTTGATGGCATAGTATTTTTAATGAGGCAGAAGTTGTAGAGGTAGCATATGGGGTTATATGATATGATCCTTGCAAAGTAGGATAAACCAGAGCTGTAGACCATCAGCTCCTGTTAGCATATGGAAGGGGATTTGATTAAAGACTTTTAATGTCTTAGTTTTTATTGCTTTAAAGTAAAATGGTGAGGCATACAGCATAGATTCTGATTTGGGGAAGGACTTTTTTGGAGAGTTGTATGGTAGATGGAAGTGTGGAAAAGTCTTTCAGTGAATCTAGTGGAGACATTTTTCCTAAGGAGGTTGTATAAGTATTATCCTTTAGGGGTTATTTACATAGTGAGCATAGATTTGTACAATTATTTAGGTTCCAGAATTAGTTTCAACTGTTTTGGAGAGAGAAGTCTGGGAGAACTGTAGATAGCTGACTTTATGTCTCATTGTGTCTTTTTTGCTAGAATGAATATCTTTCTGTTTTCTACAAGAGAGGGCAGAGTTTCCATTGCTGCTGATTTGTTACTCTTACTTTGTAAAGAACTTTTAGTTCCTTTCTAAGCCATTGGTTCTGTGTACCTTTACAAATCCTGGAGAATTTAGGAAAATGTTTGTCTTGTTTCTTAGTTAAGGTCTGCATGAGTGTACTAGTTATTTTAGCAGGGTATTCAGTAAATAGAATATTTTTGACAGTTCATCTTTTAAAGCTAATTTCTTTTGTAATTTATGTCAAAGGTAATCAGTAAGGGAGATTTTATTTTTTGGAATTAGTAGGGTAAAAATTATCAGCAGTAGTTACTAAGAGGAAAAAGAATGTAGATATTTGACCTAACTTAATCTACCTCTGTCTCTCCCCCATTCTTTCTATTAGCCCCTCCTTTTTATCTCTCCCCTTTTCTTTCAACTAACCCTCCTTCTTTCATCCTCATGTTCCACAGAGTAGGCTATACTACAGTTTTACAGTCCAGAGGTGTTGTAATAGTCCAGAACCATCTATGAGATACTTTATGGTGACTATCTATAGGATAAATCTACATGTGCTTACTGTTATACTGTATCTTATTACTGTCACCTTGGCAATGTATAGGAAGACGCCTTACATTTATGGGATGGTGCCTTACATCTATAAGTAATTGTACTTTGTGTATTGGAAACTATATGTGCTTACTGTTATAAGTTATGTTATTATTGTTACTTTGACAATGTGTTGAATGAATTTAAGTGACCACTGTTTTACTGTATGTGATTACTGCTATACTTATTTATATATTATCCATTTTTTGGAGCTTTTCTCCTTAGGTCTCCACTGAAAAGGGGCATTTGCCCAGTTGGAATAACCCGGACAACAAATGTCAGTATGTAAATAAATACATTTATGATTTTATTAAGACTTCTTTGTAAGTATGAGATCTAGAAGAAAATGATTTCCAGATTTAAACTTTGGTCTAGTAGGATCCTTAATAGTTAGGCAAGGCCCTAGTCTGCAGGAAGTGTTCAGTATTCTTTCAAACAGGCTGAGGCGATTAACTTTAAAATCTAACAGAATCATAATATATTTGAATGTTTTAGTATGATACAGAATTTGATTTATAAGCATTTTGAATTTGCTTTGAATTGATGGAGGGGGAAAATAGGCATCAGCCAGTGTGATATTTTTTCGAGTTATTAAGAGGTATATTTAAAGCTCTTCTATTAGTGTTTTGTGCTTTGAGGAAGGTTTGAATATTTTCTTATAATATTATTACCTTTGGGGATACAATAGTGTGCCTCCAGAAATTTCTGAACTAATTCTGGTGTTAAGGAGATAATTGTACCCAGCCCAGTAAAGTATTGATTCAGGTTGAAGAGTCTCTTTTTAAACAGGGTTCCATTATCTCTTTGAAATTGGACAAAGTGTTGTAGGGAATAAATTGAGTTGATCTAATTTATTGACCACACAAGCTACTTTTAGTTTGGCATTATAGTTAGGTGGGTAAGTAGCTTAGTTAGTTATAAAAGTGATTCTGGATCTGTTTGACAATACTTTTGTATTAAGAAAACATTTATCAGAGAATACGTTTATGTAAAGTTGAGACATTTAATATAATGAAAGAGAAGTATTTTTTAAATTTAAGAGTTTACAGAGGAAGAATTTGGGTGGAGGTTGGGACTGTGATGACCCTCCTCTGGGCTGGTAATCAAGGAGTCTCAGTCCTCACCATGGATACCAGTGAGGGATGTTTACTTGGAACAAAAATGGACACACACAGTATTTCCAGATACAACTCTCTGCACCAAGCACAATTTCCCTTAAGAGCACACAGGGAACACACTCAGCCCTGTGGCTTGGTTTCTCTCTCTGTCCAGGCCCCAAATAAGACTCCCCACTGACACTGCTGTAGGTTTGAGTCCTCAGCTGAGTGTTCCAAGCCAAGTCTTCCACCAACCTCTCTGTGAAACCAGTGCCCTGTGCCCCTGCTCCTAGTAGCTGAGACACACATACACACACACACACACACACACACACACACACACACACACACACACACACACACACACACACACACACACAGACACACACACACACTCTTTTAGATTTGATTTTCACACACACATGCCTGAGAAAGGCTGGCACAAATCTACTAACAATGCCCCCTTCTGCCTAGACTATAAGGTAGATTCACTGCCACCAGCTAGTTACTTTAAGGCTGTTACAACGGTACCCAATTATACTGATAAAATTAATACTAATATCAATGGTAATGTTGAACAAACAACAAGGCTTTCAGAAGCAGCCACAGTATCACCAAGTAAATATAAGTACTCTCAATGTTAAAATATTCTCTAAAGGACCATCCACAATGAAAAGTTTAAATATATTTAATAATAAATAATAAAAGAACATACAAATACTAAATATCTATTTACAATAAACACAGGAGTTTCAATCACAGGAAGTATTAAAAATAACACTGCTGGATAGATTCACACAGCTACAGAAAATAATACTTAACTAATCTCACTATATTTTCCTGACTGATCCAAAGAATTTATGTTCCCTAGTTCACTTACTAGAACATGGCAAGATGATGTAGGTGAGTGGTCCTTCTTTGTCAGGTTTCAAAAACAGACTGCCTTGGCACTTCAACCTCATCTAGTATTAAAACATCTTTTCAGTGCTGGATTACAGAATAACATCACATACATCTGGTCATCTGACTCAGGTTCCCACACTACCCCCTTTACTAGAAACTGAACCAGAGTCTAGCACATATGTATTACCATACACAAACATAGAGCTTTTCTAAGATGTGTTATAGTATCTGGAAGCTATAAAACCATTTAAGAACTTCCACACTTCCAGGGTAGCAATTTGTTCACCCCTAAAGACAATACAGTAGGATTCCTAGTCCTGGTTTTCACAGACATTTTGTCTCTGGCTGCAATCAGAACTGTAAGACACAATCTTTAGGGCCTAAACCAGGTAACTTAATTTCAGATGACTTTTCAGAATTTACTGGACTCTGTCTCCTTCAGTATCTTCTGTTGCAATATATTCATTTCAACAGTTACAATACATTTTAACATACAGGTGTACTTCTTTTCTGTCCAGCAGGACCCACTCTTAGTACATTTTTAACACAAGCAGCTTTACAAATAAATTTTCAACACAAGCACCTGTACAAATCAGTTTGATACACAAATGACATATAATTATTTACAAAACACCAGCTAGCTATGCTGGCATATGCATACCTCTCAACCATACTGAATTACTCAGAATTTCCCAGTTTTGAGACTAAAATAATGCGGTGCCATAAATTCCTGAGTGGCCCCTTCAAATCGCAATTTATTTTCTATATTTACAATGTTTAGTTAAAGGGCCACAACATGCTTATTTAGATGTTTCCTCATTTCACAAATGTTTTTGTCCCCTATCAGCTGAATGTAGATCTTTACAGCTGTCACAGTGCTTTGGAAAATAACAATTTTGACTGTTTCTTCCATTCCCTTACTTACGGCTCTGCTATTTTCAGCCATCTTTAAGCCTGTGACATACTTGCAGAGCTGTACAGATAGTACGGGCACTGTAATAATAACAACACCCTTTGCTTTTTTTCCTGTTTTCTTTGCTGCTGCTCAAGGACCACCCAAAATTGCCCTCCTGTAGTCATTTTGCCTTGGAGATGCACCTGCTAATTTCATCATGTAGAAGTTATTTTTCTTATTTGTCTACCACATTTACATACCAGCATCCCTCTCGGTATGCATGAGGGCAAAGAAAGGACAAACAAACTGACCTTTATCAGGTAAATTTGGAGGTGCGAGTTGTAGATCAAAACTGAATATCATTACCTCTTGACAGATAAGTTCTGCACTAAAGAAAGTAGTCTTCTTTGCATTGTGTTCATTATCCATAGTGGATGGTCTCATTCTTTGCTACATTTACAGATATCGTTGTCCTTATCATATCCTGTCTGCAAATACAAGTTGAAGTTCCAGTACTTTGAAAATTATTTGTTACATGAATTTTGAGCAAGAAACTACATGTCAAATCTAGTAGAACTCACATCTGCATAGTACATTTAAACTGATTATGCTAAAGCAACATTCAATGCATTATATATCACTTACAATAGTCCTATAAGATGCTCCATGGTCACTTGTTAGAAGATCTAGAGTTATTTTCTCAGTACCACTTGGCAATGACACTTTGTAATTTAAAACAGATGGTTTAAAATGGGGTTCCAATTTCCCGACAGTAACTGAAAGCTTCTCTAAATCACAGTTATCCATTTCACTTTTACAATACAGGCAGCTGTCTACCTGAATACATTTTAATTTAACTTAACACTTTGAAAGAACGACTGCTGCTTTAGTCAAACCAAGTATCTCTATAAGCCTGTAACCATGACAATACAGGCTGCAACTATCAGTGGAGTCAAGTGCACACACAAATAGGATTACAAAAACAACACAGAAGTGGAGGGTGTGATGGTAATACTTGTAATCATGCTTTTGTTAGCTCTTTATAATTGTTAAAGCATTAGTGAAATGTTAATAATGGTAAGCAAGCATAAATATTGTTTTAAATAAATATATTTTTTCCTTTCTTGACTGAAAAACTATGGTTCCCATGATGCTTTAGTGCAGGATATACTTCCAGGTGAATGAGGGCGAACTGGTGTAGACGTTGATTTACGAAGATGTTACTGTGGTGTGTAATATACATCACATCTTTTTAATATGGCTATTACAGCCAATTAAAAGATGAAGCTGGGCATCTCTGGGAAGTGGGAAATAATTTGCTCACTCTAGCTGGTGGATGCATGTATTTTGTTGAGGGATCTTAACTATACCTGTAATAACGCGGAAACATGTCTTTTCTTTTAATCCAGGTATGTTATTTACATTCTCTGGTGCCCTTACAGTTTTGTTGGCCAATATCTACTTATCCTTCAGTCATAATTTTTTTTTTTGGTAAGGTTCTGTAATGTGATCACTTGTTCTTAGCTGTTAAAGTAATGCTTGCATTACAGACTTACACCGTAGGCAGTCAACCCTTTTTTTTTTGAGTTATAGCTCTGCAAGTAGTATGGATTATCACACTTTCAGTTTTCCAGTATGATTTATTTCTACAGCAAAGAATATATAATGGGATTTCTGTGAAAAAGGCATGTAGTTGAATGTGCACTTGTGCCTTTTCACTTTGTCTTGCAGTTGTCCTTATTTTTATTATTATCATTAATGTTTATTTATTTTTGGAGTGAAGATTCTGACTGAGCTGTAATACTCCGCCAAGTTATAAAATACTTAAACATTTAAAGGGACAATCCCACTGTTTAAAAATCAATCAGAATTCTTTTTTGAAGGGGCAGTGACAATGTGCTTATCAGTAATACCCACTATGTTGCATGTATAATCATGGAACCCCTCATTCCTCTATCATCTTACTCTAGATGAGTGCCAAGTATGCTGTTCTGTTGGGTCTATATTAAATTGTCAACAGCTCACAGTGTCGAGTCTGAAATGTTCGACATCAAAATGCCGAACTACGGACATAGCGAACGGCCATATAACCAATTTCTTTCCCTGGCACCTGCCCTTTCCCTGAGTGTAGTGTGGTCTTGGAGTAAGAATATTTAGTTAGGGGTGGTGTCTTGTTGCCTTTGTAAATGAAATGTTATAGAAAGGAATCTCTGAATTAGCATTCCTGTATTGTGTGTGTGTGTGTGTGTGTGTGTGTGTGTGTGTGTGTGTGTGTGTGTGTGTGTGTGTGTGTGTGTGTGTGTTCCTAGGTTCACAGGTATTTACTAGGCTATTATCTGTGAGAGTCTTAAGGAGCCTTACCTTACATACCCATGATAGTTTTTAGCCCTTATATTTTTAGTACAAATAACTTGAGATAGGCAGTTTGTTACTTAATATAAGTGTAGCAGCAGTTAATTTTATTTTTATAAAAGAAAATTGCATTTTAGATTTATACAAGTTCAAAGTTTGATACAAGCTGAAATGTTAATATAAATAAAACACTATTGTTCTGGTTATATTTTGTGTTTAATATTTTGTCTGTTCTTCAATTTCTGTTTGAATGTTGGTATCCCACAATTCCACTGGGGTGGAGTTACACAATTATATATGTAAATTGTATGTTAATCAGCATCCAGATTTTTGGCCACTTGTACCGATTTTTCATGGGCCTTTGTCCACATTTTTTATGTTTACAAGTTGAGAGGTATGGGCATATGTTATATATCCACTGCTCTACTTCTCCTGGCATAGCTGGCAATACCTCACATTGTCACAGGGACAACAATTTACTTGGGTATTGATGGGTATATAAAATGGTAAATTTGCAATTTGTGTAGTGACAATGAGAGAGAGTGAGAGAAGGTATAGAGGAGATTTTGAAAGCTTCAAAGAGGAGTGGTGGGGTTGTAGACTTGTCGAGAGATGTCAGTGTGAGAGGACAGTAAAAGGAAATAAAGGATAAGGGGGGTAGTGTGTGAGTGTAACCATTGTCATGGCTGACTGGAATACTGTGTTATGGGTAAACATGAATAAAAAATTGTAAGGATAATAAAATTAATAAGAGAGTATAAATGGAGTCAAAGTGTGGGACTCAAAGATATATGGAAGGTTAAAGGTTTGTGTTGGAGGAGGGTTATTTTTGTAATTCATGTTGATTGCCAAGCGTGATTGACATGAGTTGAGTATTTTAAGTTTGCTGAACCCTATTCAGTTTGAATTTGATATTAAATTAGTATTGCTTACTGTTCTTATACAACTAAGTACTACACTGGGCTGGGATAATGATGTTCTTCAAGAAGGCAGGATTTTAGCTAAAAAAACTGGTAACTCAGTGGAAGTATTATTACTGGTGTATTTAATCTGATGGATTGTAGGGATTTTGGACCAGTTTGGGTATTAAGTTATAAGTGGATTCTTTAAGTAGTGATTAGTTCACCAATTACTGCAATGCCATAAATTTACCTCTGCCTTGGCATCTTTGTCTCTAGTAGACAGAGGCACCCTGTAAGTACTTGACCAGTCATGCCCAGGCCTGCATATACCAATTAAAATAATCCTAGGGTAGCAAAACTTTCAGATACACTTGAGAAGTATGGCTAGGCTTAAAAAGGCCCCCTGGGGTCATTAACCTAGTAATCACCTATGAACCTATAAAGACTTTCTAGTTTTTGATTTTACTGGGGTCTTGCTCTTTGAAAGATTTTACTGGTAGCCTTAGCATTTAGTATATAATTTACTTGTAATGCATAAAGTGAGGACTTGCAGCAAGTTTGTTAAAGTGCAAATATATGCCATATAGCTTTTTAAGTACCTGAATTAGTGGGAGTGGTTAAGCTACATTATATGTAGTGAGAGGATGGATGGAGAATGGGAGTGGGAGGTGAGCAAAGAGGGATGTACCTATCACAGCACCGGGAGACAATCTGTGCATGCATAGAATCATCAGAAAACAGGCAATATAAAATAAGAAGGTATGTGCTGTATTTGCATTAAAAAGCCTCTTAATGTAAACCACACTGAACAATAAGGGACAGAACAGTGATGTCCCCAGAAATATGCAATGTATTAGTATTACAAAGCAGACAGGCAGAGTAATAAGAACAGGCACAGGAAGCCTGAAATAAAACTACCGGGGCAGTCAAGGATACTACAACAGAAGACTGTGACATACAACGGTAGCAGGTCAATGAGTATTTGGCAGAGAAGACTGACCAAACATATCAAATTGTGTTTACAGATAAGTAAACAGTTACATTTGTATAGGGGATAACACAGAATCAGCACTCTATTTTACATGATGGTTACTAAGGTTTGTGAATGCAATAACAATGGTCAGGGCAAGTATAATTTAACAGGGTAACACTGAGGTCCCTCAGCCTTGCTAGAAGGAATTATCTAGATAGCAATTACAGGGATGAAGACATAAAAACCTCTAACTGGATTTATCAAGATTAATACTTGGAAATGTAGCTATGCTGAAATACTTGTGAGGCAAAACATTTTGCAGGGAGGGTAGCTGGACATGTTATGCTCAACTCTATCAGCAGTGACCACTTTGATTTTCAAATGCCTAATAAGTTTTCTTATTGCTAAAAGCAAACAGAAAAGGAACGCAAATACAGTCAACGTTAATGATAAACAGAATGCTGAAGGAAAAACTACTACAAGAAACAGAAGATAGTACTAGATGGAGCAATGAAGCCATGGAGCATTTCAATTACATTGATTTAATGACCTTTTACTTAGGTCACTGGAATGTGGAAATGGCAGAGATAAAATTTCTCCAGCTATTGAAATATTGGTCATAGTTTATGTGGTTCTTAATTTGTCTCTTATCAGTAACTCAGATCAAGGATTGGGTATCTTGTTTTTCTGTCTCCTGGCCAGCATTCAACATTTGTGAGGAAAATTCACTGGTTCAATATGCTGGTAATATTGTCCTCTTTCTGGGCTCATCTAGTGATACAAGTCACATCTTGGTTCAAAACCAGAAGGTCTATCTATCTATCTATCTATCTATCTATCTATCTATCTATCTATCTATCTATCTATCTATGTGTTTAAGATTTTTTTTCTTCCCTTCAGCTTGGTCTTAGCACTACAGAAGGGAAAATATTTCCCTTGGGTCAAGATCCCTTGGACATAATATATTGCGCCTGCTACAGATCTTCATTTGTGATAGCTAGCATATTAAAGAAATCTTTTAGTACAAACTCATTAATGTTCTCCTGGAATAGAAACTAAAACCTAAAAACTGTTAAAAGTCTGCAGTTTAGCTAGAGTATATAGGAATTCTGACACTGATGATTCTTTCTCTTGTTTCATAGTCAAAAAGAGCTATAGCCAATGAAGTGCTTTATTTCTCCTATGTTATGCATTTACCTGTTCTATGCTTAGGTAAAAAAACTGTATTATGCTAAAACCGCAGTAGCATAAGCTGGCTGGATTTGTTACAGGTTTTGGGTGACAAATTAATTCCTTTGTAAGCATTAAAGGTTTTAGGATGACCAATAGTCTACAGCATGCATTAATGTCCTTAATTGCTTTGTATTGTGTAGCAGAAATGAAAAATGTCTTTGATTCTTGATTTACCAAAAGGCCTGCATGAGAACTCTGTAGTTCCTTTTGTGCTGTCATTATATGTGACAAAGTCATAGACCCACCATTAAAAGCCATATTGCATCTTTGATTTCCAGTGAGTCTGCAGCTAGTATCATTTATCCTGTTACAGATAACACCTCTTCAGAGAAGCATAAACTCTGCATTAAGCCAACAAACTTTGCCATGAATATCACATAGATAAGCCTGGCTATCTGTAAGTCTAGAAATGGTTATAATTCTTTTCTCTTTAAGCAACGTTGAATTCTTCCCTTTAGTTCTCAGACATTTTCTATTACGAAAACACAAAAAAACAAACATTTAGGGGAATAATTATACTCCTTAACTGTGGTGAGAAGAAAATCTAAAAGCAAATGTCAGTCTGATTAAATATTACATTTTATAATATAAAGTGTTTTATTGTTGAAACGGTAAAAACTGGAATATAGATTCTATTATGTACTTGCAAAAACCCTTTCCTTCCTGAACTAATTTGTACCCCCTTGAGTAACTGCTTGTTTTCTGTTCCGCTATATGACAGCAACATATCCACTATCCCACTTCTGTCCAATCTGCTTCCTTCAGGATAGTTTAGCTTTAAAACTATATGATGCCTTAAGTGGTGTTAATACATGTTCTGTAACTTTTAAGTCTTTTATTCTTCTTTCTCTGCATTCCAGATTCATTCAGATCAGTGTAGTGAAAATACATTAGTTCTTTACATCTTGGCTTCTACAGTCTTTTTCCATGTGTTCATTGTGGTTGGTTACGCTTCTTTTGCCAGATGATATTTTGATTTATTTAAAAAAACACAAGAGATTAAGACAGTTTAAGAAGGATTCTCCTTTTAAAAACTCTGAATCAATGTAGTTTTAGTAAAACAAGAGTAAACCACTTTTAATATCTTTTTTATTATTTTTATTTCCTAGCATAATAGACTACACTTCTAACACTTTTATATATACTGATTTTCATATTTAATTGTCATTCTTTTTTATTTTTTATTATTATAACATAACTAGTGTGTCATCATGCTTCACTGTATTCTATGTATTCCACTGTCAAACCAAATATATGTTGTGCTTTTTTTTCTTTACATTTCATATATACTGCCATTTTATTTGATGTTATTTAATTCTCTGGAGCTTTTCTCCCTAGGCTGCCACTGAAAATTGGTATTTTTTACCCAGTATCACTTTCCTGGTAACAGTGGGAAATGTACACACTGGGAGGATGACATGTACACACACAGTAAAGTACAACTTCCCTTAAGAGCACACAGAGATTACAGTAAGTGTGGGGCTGGTTTCTCCCTCTTTCCCAAGATCCCCAATAAGACTCCCCACTGGCACAGGTATAGGGTTGAGATCTCAGCTGAGTGGCCAAATCAAGATCTCCAGTACTTTCTCTGTCCAACCAGTGCTTTGTGCCCCTGCCCAAGTAGCCAAGTAGCTCACATACAAACTCTTTGAGATTTGATTTATGTATACACACACACATACACACACACACACACACACACACACACACACACACACACACACACACACACACACACACACACACACACACACACTCCTGGGAAAGGCTGGCACAGGTTTACTAGCAATGCCTCCTTCTGCCCAGACTATACGGTAGTTTCCACTGCCACCAGTCACTACTTATCATCTTCTTTAAGGCCCCCAACATAAGGTGTCCAGTCCTACTGTGTAATGTTACTGTTAATCCAAATGATATTATGACCAAGAGGAAGACTATTTAGGAGTGGCCTGTACAGTGTCACCAAATAGATATGCAAGTACTCTGAGAGCTTAAATATCTTTAAACAGACTAGCCACAATTAAAAGGTTTAAATATATTTAATAATAAATAATAAAAGAACAAGACAATACTCAGTAAGTAATCAGTTACATCAGAGTTCAAAATCACAAGAAATATTTAAAACCTTGCAGGACAGTCTCAAATAAAGAAAACATCTAAGCTACACTTTACTATACACCTATTTGAATCTAAAAGAGTTACTATGCCCTAAAAACCTACTTACAGCAAGGCAATTGCAGATGTGGTGATGATTGGATGTTCTTGTTAGGTCAAAGACAAAATACAAAATGCACAGTCTCTCTCTGAGAGAATTATTAAATTAATATCAGATATTACTGCTAGGTTAGTTTGGATGACATCACTTTTTGTCACATGACTTTCAGTTCCCAAGCTAAAATCTCATTGTCAGAAACTACCAGAATTTAGGATCTCTCTGTGAAAAATAAATGTCTTTCAGATGTTTGCAGATCCTGGAAATCATGAAACAATAAAACACTTCTACATATCAAACCTAGTAATTACTTCTCTTTCAAGACAATACAAAACATTTTTAGCTGTAGACATTGTGTCTGCTACGGCACTGAAACTGAGAAATAACAACTTCTGTTTATGGTGGAGGTGAACCTTTCGATAATGGAGAATCAAATAAAATAATCATTTAAAATAACTTATAAAATACTCCCCCCTGAAAAAATTATTGTATACACAACTTATGATTGTAATTAATGCCTATTTTACCCCTACAGTTTTACATAGAATTTACTTATCCATTTCATCTATCTGCCCACATTGCGAGTTCCAAAAAGCAGATTTATTACACATGTTTTGGAGTTGCAAAAGTGTGTATAAGTTATGGAATTCCCTAAGGTTACAGCTCCAAAAGATGGGATATGAGAATACAATGTTATCCTGGGAGTTAACACTACTTCATATCTCCCCACAGACCTCTCAGCATCTCAAATCCGAATCCTTATTACACTCTTCCTTCTCATGAAGCTCTATATTGCCTCCAAATGGATGGATTTACTATCATTTCCAAAGGGAGACTTTAAACAAATGGCTATCAAACATTTATAGGCATACAAAATGGTTATTTATAATAATAAAAAAATAATCTAACCTACAGAAAATCTGGCAAAGATTTTTGACATTGTTGTTTCCTAGTAACTGGAAGTATTATTTCCCCATTACACAAAAGGAATGGTAGTGGATTATCAATCAGATCCTGCTCTTATTTTGGTGGTACAGTAATTTAGATGTACACAGCTTACCAAATACTTGACTGTTTATAGTTGTATGACACATTTGTAAATAAGTGTCTTATAGTTTTGATGTATGTTTGATATAACACCATTTATTCTATTCATATATAACCTTTTTATGTGTGAAAGTGTTACTTGATATTAAAAACTAATCTACAAAGATTTTTGAGAAAAAAAACATATTCTGTTTATGACCCAGTAATTATAAAAAAAAAATTAATTTCAACTATTTTCTCTGATTTTTTTTTAAATTAACCTCCTGTGTTCCAGCTTCCATTAAGCATATACATCTAAACAGTCACAGTAGTGCAGGTACATTCCTGTTCTATTCCAATAGGGCATGCTGTGGTTACATTTTAGCTCAGTACTTTTACACATACTTCTGTATAAATCATATCGATATTCACAAATGACAGAATTATTTACAAAATTCTGGATAGCTGGGCTGGCAGTGTGACAAGGTCAACAAACATAACTATGTTGTTTTAAAAAATACTTGCTATTTGGTCCTGTATTCAGGTGTTAGTTTTAGGTTATTACATCTAGATTATATTTTTGAAAACATTCATCATAATGTTTGATGTAATGAAGATATGAGCTCACTTTTATGGAGTTCATACTTGATTGTGGTCCTTTTTATCAAAGCTCTATGGGACCCACTTGTACAGGCCTCTGTTTTTATTTTCATTTTCAATTGTTTCTGTATTCAGACGTATTCACTACATAAAATATTTGTAAACTGCCAGAATAGCAAAACAGCAATCTCCCGTGTCATTTAACAGAGCCTGTTGTTGGGGTTTATTAACACAGTAGTGGTTTAGCTTGATTATCACAAGCTTCTAAAGATCCCGAGCTAACCTATGAATTGCACAATGGTCAGATTGTACAGAAGTATTAAATGTATTGGAGAAAGTTCAAAATACTGTACTGAAGACAGTTAATAATAATAATAATCTTTTTTTCAGGCTGTAGTAGGGAAGATAAAACAGTATTGAAGAAGTACAAATTATGAGAATATACTATAAAGTCATAATAAATTTGACTTCTAATCTGACTCTAACAGAAATTTAACTTTAAGTGTTACTCTAACAAAACTGTGAAGAAGTGTCACAAGCAGTTATATGGAAGATAAAACAATAATACAGGAATAAGAAATGGTTATATAAACCCACATACAGTAAACTTGAGTATCTAGGGTTGCTAACCATCCAGAATTCATCCAGACTGTGTAGAATTAAGGGACACTGTCTGGAGAATGGAGGCTGCCTTTTCTGGACAGTGTATTGTCCGTAAAAAAATAAAATCAATTGTAGTGCACATTTTCTTTTAGTTAAAAAATACATTTTTTAAATGCGTTTTTCTTTAAGAACACCCTTTGCATCCAGTCTGACAGAAGCTACAGGTGTTGGCCACCTTTGTGTCTGTGTGACCAATTTTGTACATCTTCGTCCTCCACGCATGCGGAATTTGAATTTCAGAAGCAGTTTGGACTGCAGACGTATTTACCCCCTTTATTTTTATTGGTGTCTGCTTTTTTTCTGCAGTTTGTTAATCTGACAGAGAAGCAGGCAGAAGATCCATGTTCCCAGCTGCTACTCTCCACATTTCTGATACACAGTACTACATCAAGGCTTTTGTTTCTGAAAAAGCAAAACTAGAGATGGAGCAGTAAGTGTTTTTTTTTCTTTTTTTTTATGGAACATAACAGTATAAATGTAGTTGTATTATTCTTGTGTGCACAGCTAGTTCTGTGTTTAGAAGGTGCAGTGATCTTTACATGAAACATAAGACAGTCATAGGTTCATAGGTGTGTTCTAGGCTAATGGCCCTGGAGCTTTTACAAGCCTAGCCCATAGGATTACCCTGGCATCGTGCCACCTGACCTTAGTTCCCAGTGCCTCTGTCGAGTAGAGCCACTAGAGTGATCCCCGGGGTAAATTTTCTATATCCCATCCATTCATCAAGATTTCACTTGAAGAGGGCCAGTGAGATGTTCTGTTTGACATGTATGGGAATCTATTCCATAGCATGGGTAGTCTCTGTGTTATGCACCTGTCCCTCCAGCACGTTCTTTTGATTGTGGTAATAAGGTTGAGGTCTCTGGAGCGTGTAGTGCAGAGAGATTGGGATTTCTTTAGATGTAGCATTTCTAACAGAGCTGGGTCAGACATGGCTTTGTAAGTCAAGCAGAGATCGCCTCTAAGTAGGCAATATGAGACAGAGAATAGTTGGAGTTTTTTGAGTCTGTCCATATAGGATAAGTGTTTAAGGCCTAGGATCCTCTTTGTGAGGTACTTTTGCAGCCTCTCCAGTTGTTGCAGGTGTCTACTGAGGTACATTAAAAAAGGGGCATTGTACTCGATCATTGGCTTAATGAGGGAAGAGTAGAGGGAGACAATGACCTCTTTCTTCCTGGATGCAAAACCCTTAATAATGAGATGTGCCACACAGAAGGACTTTCTGACCACAGTGGCAATGTGTTGGTCAAAAGAGAGGTTGCTGACAACTTGTGTTCCCAGATCTCTCATAACGCCTTCTGTGTTCAGTGCACTACCATTGATGTGGTAATTCATGGGAACCAGGCTTTTCCCAAAGGGGGATGACGACACATTTTTTGGCATTGAGCTTAAGGCCATGGTTCTGACACCAGTCATTGGTCTCAGTGAGACCTTTCTGTAGGATGTCAACATCACTTAGGGAGCTAATAATAGTTCCCAACTTGCAATCGTCTGTGAACTATCTCAGCCAGAGTCCCTTCGTGTTGGCCTGGACTTCAGAGAAGTAGATACCAAACAGGAGAGGACCCAGGGCAGAACCCTGTGGGACTCTACTCGTGACTGGTTGGCAGTCAGACTTGGAGTCAGCTACTTTCACACTGTGGGCTCTATCTGTGAGCCATTTACAACCCACCTGGTGATATAGGGGTTGATGCCTAGCTTACTGAATTTTTCTATGATTCCTGAGTGGGGAATGGTATCAAAGGCCTTGGCCAGATCAAGGTGGGCTGTATGAACCACCTTGCTTTCATCCACAGCTCTGGTGACTGACTCAAAGAAGTTGATCAAGTTAAGCAGGCATGATCTATCCTTCACAAGACCAAACTGTGTGGGATACAGAGTTTAGAGATTCCCTATATCCTTGTTTAGTAGGTCCATGATGATGCGCTCCATAGCTTTGCATATCAGACCCGTCAGGCTAATGGGGCGATAGCTCCCAGGGTGTGCAGTCACTCTTCCTTTGTGGAGAGGGATGACTAGCAGTGCACCATTTGGTAGGGACAAAGCCTGAGGTGAGGCTGTGATTGAACAGGGCTCACAAGTAATGTGCCAGTTCACTCTGTAGTTCATGTAGAACACAGCCAGTGATATTGTCAGGTCCCATAAAAGCTGTATTCTTGGCCTAGGACAGTGCTATTTTAACCTGTGCAGCAGTAATACTGTGTGCCTGGCAATCTACTGTTATTGTGATTGATTCTTTTGGGGCAGGGGGGATTAAAGTTGGCACTGAATCTGTTGGCCAGTATATTGGCAATATGTGTTCACTCGGTATAGGAGGTACCATTGTGCAGCAGCTCAGATCAAATCTGAGTATTGCCGTGGAAATTCTTTACATAACTACAGAAGGCCTTGTGGCTGTCTTTACTATCTGCTGCAATTCTGTTTTCATAGCTAGCTTTAGAGGATTTGATGAGAGATCTCAACATTTTGTTGAGGCTGATAAGGGAGTTTTTCCAGTCTTGGGACTTCACCTTATTCTGCATCAGTTTTGTCCTTCTGTTGTAGAGTTTGTTTATAGTAGGAGACCACCATATTGGCTTCCTTTTTTGGAGGAGAGCATCTTGGTTCTATTGGGTATGGCAAGATCCATGCATTTGTGTACGTGTTCGTACAGTGCTTTGGTGTATGATTCAGTGGTCATGCAATTATGGGTGCTGTGAAGTTAGCCACCTCTGTTTTTAGGAGCCCAAAGTTAGCTTTGGAGAAGTTTTTCATGGTGGTTACCTTTGCGGGGGATGGGGGGATGTGGATTTCCAAGGTGATTAGTTTGTGGTCGGATCTAACCAGGGAAGAGTTGACTGTTGGTGTAGAGCAACGGTCACCCATGTTAGTAATGACCAGGTCAAGGATGTTGCTACCTCTAGTGGCGGTAAGAACAAGCTGGTCCAGGGCATTGGAATTAATGAATTCCAGGAAACGTTGGTCAGAGAGGTTTTTTTTTTTCTTGAAACTAAAAAAGAATGTTCTTACTAAGTTGTTGTTCCATCAACAGAAACAAAGGACCAGAATACAATAGTGCCTTGGGAAAAGTATTAGGCAAGCAAAGCAAGGTCTGACTGACTCCCTGTGCTTTGCAGCCCCCGCCCATCAATATTTAACAGGAAGAAAGAGTGCCAGTTTTGCTAGCCAGTGGAGAATGATAATTTGATGATCATAATCATAATGTGATGTGCAGATTCAGGGAGAAGGCATGCTATGGGACTGTTAGCATTGCGGCTAAATGTAATGCAGTTGACTCCACCAGAGATGCACTAAATGTCCAAAACTGTAGCATTATCTTAGCTCTGTTTTTTATGAAAGGCACTGACATTATTTACTGCCATGCTTTTAATGGATAGATTGTGCAGCACAACACTAATGTATATACACAGTCTGTAATTACTTTTAATGGAGTAACATTTGTAGGCTTCCAGTCTTTTAGGTCTGTTATCCATTGTATTAGCCTCTTGGAATCAGACTGCTGTTTCTAATAGTTAAGTCCCCAGTACAGCAAGTTTCGGAATGTGCCACAAGGGACTTTTGTAGTCACTAATGCATGGAGATGGTGGTGCAGTGCTGTACTCATATGCTATATATCTGTAGTTTTAAACACTCATTATTGTTTAATAGCCTGTATTTAAACACTGTAGAATGCATTTAGGCTGTATCAGGTAATATGCAGTGGAATACGCTATTCCCTCCTGGTTATTAGAAACTCAGTGTTCAAATAGAAAGTTAAGGTCTTGAGGTGTGAAGCCTCTGTAGGACCCAGTAAATTACAAGTAAACAAAATAGCAGTAAGAGTATTTCTTGTGGGATAAATATTTGCTTTAGTAAACATTTATGAAGGTCAAAAGCAAAGCATCATGATGGGGGGGGGGGTGTCATACCTCTCAAATGTCCAAATTTTCTCAGAATGTCCAGATTTTTGCCTTATATTTTTGGTCTGTTCCTCATAAAAATGATCACTTTTTTGACAAATCACTTCGATTATCTAAAGATTAAAGTTATTAAATAATGACATGCATTTGAATTTCAGACTTCATATCCTTCAGAAAATGCATTCTAATGCAAATCCTGTTATTCTAGCAACTTTATAAGTTTATAAGAGCAATATTAAAAAAATCCCCTAGTTTTTTGCCTCCCCCCCCACACACACATTATGACAGGCTTTGTCTAGATTTCTTGCACTAAGAGGTTGAGGGGTGTGTCTATGTGAATGAGTGAAATACCCTAGTTAAGGTTAGCAGGTTAATAATTTGCTTAGGCTGAAACCTTGTACCTTAGCTACAGGAAATAAGAGCCTGAATCCTCTACCGCAAATACCAAGCTGTATTTTTCAAGAAACAGAGTATCAGGTGAATTTTTCAAAGAGTTTAATTTCAAGTACATTTTCAAGCAATTGTGAGCTTCAAGAGAAATGTTTACTGTTGCTCATGCTAAGTTTGTTTACAATGTGTTTGAGTTTCAAAAGCAGAGAAGTTTTAATGCTGTCTGTTTTCATGGTGAGACTGTATTGCTTTGTTTAGAAAATGTCTATCAGTTTGTGCTATAAAATTTGAAATAAAAGTTTTAAATTAAATCAAAATATCTGTAGTGATTGTAGAAGTAAAGCAGAAAATAGCATGTACACTGAAGGTTTTGAACAGTGTTTATGGCAAATGGAGAACTGGCTAAATAATGGAACACTGGAATGGCTGTGTTGGGGGGTACCAAATTTGCATGCATTTTGCTTTCACATACATATGCAGAATGTTTGACATGAAAAGTTGGCAACCCTATTCAGAATTCTGAAGAAGTGTCTCAAAGAGTTGTAGGGAAGATTAATTATATGGGAGCAAAAAGTGGTGATATAAATCCACATATAGTAAAATTGACTCTGAATGTTATTCTCTGGTGGAAATTTGACTTAGAGTGTGCATCTCTAGCAGAAGCCATGGATTTTTTTAGCAGAACAGTTTGAGGTTTAGGCTCCATAATTGTAGGCCACGTATGTATTGAGCCAAACTTGCCATTCTTATTTTCTTTTTTCCAGGACTGCATTGCCTTTGGGGGGGGGGGTCAAATTAAACAAAGTCCAGGATATGGTACCTGAAAGTAGAGTGTCCTTCCTTGACCATGCTGTGTTTTGCAAGTTTGTTCACATGGATTTTCAGTCTGATGTCAGACAAATGGTGCATAATGCAGATTTTCAGTTTATTAATTGTCTTCTCCATATAAAAACTTTTACATTTCAGACATTTTTCCCTGCAAGCCACTCTTTCAGTGTTGCAGTCACCCCTGATTTTGTTATGGTACTTCTGGTCCATGTTAGGGCAGATTAAGTAGTCCACTCAACTCATCAGGCTGCAAAACCTACATTTCAGACCTCCATATGACATAAGCATCTGTCCTTTCTCCATGGTCTTTCAGTTCAAGGAAGGCTTTCATAGTTCTTCTTTTCTTAAAGATGAAACTTGGGGATGGTTTAATGATCTTAGCTATGGGTCCATTTTTCTCTATTCTTTATTATGATCCAGTTCTTAGTGTGGCCTTGCAGATTTATTTGTGATCTATTGTAAATGCTATAGCCATGTTTCTTTTCTAGCCCCAGATTTGGGATTCAGCTGGGCTATTCTGTAATTGATACATCATCTTCTGACTGGATCCAGCAAATAGGGGTCTCCTGCTATTTTCAAATTCTTTATTGGCTCCAGTATTCTGTTGAGCACCCTGCTTTAATACCTCCCAGTTAAGAAATCTTTTGTGAGCTTGTTTAGGTTGCATAGAAAGTCTGTAAGTTCTTTTGAGACCCTTGTAATGCACATGCTCTATGACTTTATGACATTGCATTTGTTTATCTGGGGGTGCACACTGGAAGCATGCAGCAGTAGGTTCACTGTTGTGGGTTTCTTGTATAGATTGTTGGACAGAGACCCTGTTTCAGTGCTCTTGCTGACAATGATATCTAGAAAGCATACACTATTCTGGCTGTGGTTCATGGTAAATTTTGGAAGAAAGTTGAGCTTCCTATGTGGGAGAAGAAATCTTCTAGCTGGTTTTATTCTGCATTCTAGACAATGACAATGTCATTAATGAAACAGAGGTAACAGGCCATGATGAAAATTTGAGCAATAAATCACATCTTACTCCCATATTGCTAAAGCAACATTAGCCAGGCTTGATGCCATGGCTGCTCCCATAGAGATTACTTTGGTCTGTTGATACAATTTGTCATTAAATATGAAGAAGCTGTTTTTCAGTCATAGCTAGAGTAATTTTGTACTCAGCTCTATTTCATTGGGGAGGGCCTCACTGCAGTTGGTTAGTGTCTCCTGTACTGCTTTGATGCAGTAGTTGTGTGGTAAAATGGTGTAGAGAGTGTGTACATCAGTTTTGACAAGCCATGCTCAGGGTGTAGCCTGATATCTTGGATTTTCTGAAAACTGATCTTGTCCAGAATATATGATCTGGCTTTAGCTGCAAGGGGTTTATTGAAGCCTCATGGTAAGTGGATATGGGCTAAGCTATTGAGCTGTCCCTGCTACCATGGGCCTGTATGGGGAATCCAGTAAGCACTTGTGGGGCTTAGGTATACTGAAAAAGGTAGAGATTTTGGGGTGGGCAACTTTAAGCAAGTCTATCAATTTGCTATGTATTAATATATCATTGTATGGTGAATTCAAGATATCATGGATGGCATCTATGCATTGGGCTTAGGTATACTGAAAAAGGTAGAGATTTTGGGGTGGGCAACTTTAAGCAAGTCTATCAATTTGCTGTGTATTAATATATCATTGTATGGTGAATTCAAGATATCATGGATGGCATCTATGCATTTGTGACTGTTATATAATCAGCTTTCTTGTAAAAAATGGGTTATCGAGCATGTTGCCAATTTTTCTGTTGTAGGCAGTAGTGTTTCTATTTAGAATACCTCTGCACTTATCAGCCTTGATTACTCTCATGTTCTTGTCTGTACTAATACTGACTAGTGCTTGTGTTTCATCTTTTTAAGTTTTAGAATATTTTTTTCTTACATTGCTTAGTTAGAATGTTCAGAATGTTGGCTTGCTCTTGGCTTTGAAGTCATCAGGGTTGGGTATATTGGGCATTCAGGGTTGCGTATATTGGGGGGGCAGAAATCACTTGATTTGTTTCATTTTTCTGTCTGGCATATAATTGGGATTGATTTTGTTGGTGTTGCTCTCTTTCTCTTTATCACTAAAAATACTTAAGTTTGAGCCTCCTTACATATAGCTTTAAGTCCACTGTGTTGTTGAACAAGTTACTCCTGATGTGGGGAATAAAATTCATGCATTTCTTGAGTAGCCTTGATTCCAACTCTGTGAGATGGGTTCCTGGAATGGTTTCAGACCTTAGTCTGGAGCTGGTGTGTCCTTCTTTTTGGTTAGGAATTTGCAGGTTTTTCATGACTACTTTTCCTTGCTATTTCCTGTCCCTTTTTGGTTGGGAGTAGTGTGGGATTGATGGCCTTTCCTGAGGTGGTGGATTGTTCATTGTTGACTGGCCTTTCTGGTGGTAGGGATAAAATTATTTTGGAGTCTGAAGACTTCTTGAAGGTTTGGGGTTGTATGGATCTTGGGAGTGGCGTAATGATATTTGTCCAGGCTGGCAGGTCTCCAGTTCTTCCAAAATTCTTTTTCTGTGTTTTCTGTTAGGCTTGGTGTTGAATCTAAGATCTCAGCTACATAGGTGTGTGGCCTGAGGTTCTGTCTATCTCCCAGGTTTTCTAGGTGATTTTTCTTAGACAAGCATTTCCCAGGTCCACATGATGTGGTATTTAGGTGGCCATGGTCTCATTCTTGTCTTTCTCTTGGTGATCGACTGACAGTCCATTATCATGGTTATTCATGTTGTCTTTGTAATCTTTCAGGTCACTGTCTATTTTCTTTATTTTTTTTCTCTTTGAGTTTCTTTTAGTCGGTAATTACTTGATCCTGTAGTCCATTGTATTTAGCAGGTAGCTATCCAGGTTTTGTCTCTCCTCTTCCAGTTTATGAATGTTGTTCTTAGTGAATTCTTGTGTTTTTTGTTGTATTCTAGTAAGATGTTCAATAATTTAAGTCCAGAGTTTTCCAGCATTTTATGACATTCTTTTTTCATGTTTGTTTCACATGGGTTTCTTTTGCACTCTTAGCCCTCTTGGTACTGTTTAATTTTTCATTGAGGTGGTTAGAAAAGTTTCCTGCCATCGGAGGCTTTTGATTTCTTTTTTAAGTTCTTCTCTAATGAAAGAAGCAACTGGATGAAGTCCTGTTTTTGCTGTTCATTGTTCCTACCATTCCCCCTGCTGGTCCTGTGATCTCTGAGTAATTCCCCTGGGGGGGGGTCTCCATGAGGATTCCAAAGAAAAACTGGTGGTCAGTTACCAGTTTGCTATGTGGGCCATGGTTACCTTTTGTGGGTCACACCTTTAAGCTCTGGTAGTATTGACTTTCTAATCTGGGAATCCCTTCTGGATAAAATTCCAAAGACTCTGAGGGACCTTGTGCTTTACAGATCCTCATTGTCTTCAAAGAATGAATGTAGACAAAAAAGGTTACCAGTGGGTGGGGACTCCACTATCTCCAATGCAGCCTGGCTGTATACAGGGAATATGCACCATGCAAACTGAAATTCCACCACAGGATGGTCCATAGCGAAGTATTTAGAGCAATCCCTGCAACTATATTATTTTATTTCTAAAAACAAAATAAACCCAGTTCCAAATCTGGCTGCCTACAGATAATTCCTTTTATAGGTTTTACTGGGATAAGTGCTATCGTCCTTGTAGTCTTCTTCAGATCCATTTATTACACCTAAACTTTCTATGATCATCTTGTTACTATAAGTGCTGTTACAGAGAGGCACAATACACTGTAAGACAACCAAATTCCACCTGAGTGGCCTTTTATCAGCTTATAATGATGACATCTTACTGGATGTTAATACTCATCCCCATTTGCATGGGGATGTTCCCAAGTGTGGTTGATAACGCCCATGTGTTCAACCCTTGGAAATCTAATGTACTGCTAAACTTTGTTATTGCTTAAGCTTCAACTACCTTAAATTATGTCCTTTTTAATGTATAAACTCAAAATTAATACATTATATGTGCATAGCTACCCCACTGAATTTTACAAACTGTTTCACAGATATTTTTGTGGTCAAATCATTACTATGCTGTTTTAACAAATCACTTGCCATTTGGCCCGGTAATCCGATGTTAGTTGCATGTTATTGCATCTCGATTGCATATTTCTCAGCTCTGAATGCGTTCACAATCATTTTTGATGTAATGAAGATATGAGCTCACTTTTATGAAGCTCACACTTGATTGTGGTCCTTTCTAGCAAAGCATTTTGGGACCTGCTTGTATGGAGCTCTCTAGCTTTATTTTCATTTTCAATTTCTTGTTTGTTTACTAATATTTTCATTTTCAATTTCTTGTTTGTTTACTAATATTCAGACGTATTTACTATCTAAAATACTTGTGAACTGCCAGAACAACAAAACAACAACCTCTCATCATTTAACAGTGCCTATTTGTGGGTTCTCCTAACCTAGGAGTGCTTTTGCTTGCTCATCACAAACTTCCTCATATCCCGTGTTAACCTATGAATTACACAGTGGTCAGATTGTGCAGAAATATTAAATGAACTAAAGTGAGTTCAAAATACTGCACTGAAGAGAGTCTATAATAGTAATGTTATTTCAGGCTGTACTGGGGAAGATAAAACAATACCAAAGAAGTAAAAATTATGAAAATGCACCATAGAGTTGTAATAAACTTAATTTCTAATCTGACTCTCTAGCAGAAACTTGACTTTGAGAGTGAATCTGGAGAAGTGTCCCAAACATTTGAAATGAGGATTAAACAATAATACAGCAGTAAAAAAATGATGATAATAACCCACATACAGTAGACTTGGATTTATATCAGTTTAAAAAAAAAAACACATTGTTGAAACCCCTATGGTCAAGAGCATATGGTCGAAATTGCAGTTAATTGAAAAACTAACATAAATCCACACAACACCCACCAACAAAACAATATTTTTGACCCCCTGCTAATTATTTATACCAGCTCTGAGATTGCACTGCAGTGGGGAAAGGGACAAATGCCCTGATCTCTACTGTTCTGTGGTCTCAGTCAGAATGGTTCAACAAACCAAATTGTCGACCATATTTATTTTGACAGTTTGGTAAAGCACCAAAAATATACACCAATATATAAGCAAAAACAAAAAAGTCCACCATTAGCAGTTATCCTAGTTTTATTAATATACAAATACCAACAGATCAAGTGCTTTCATTCTTATTATTGCTAGAACTTCATCAGAGTAATTATTTCACAAGCCCTATGCAATTTATTTAAAAATCCCACCAATATAAATAGCAGATTCATGAATAATAATGAGTAATTGTTTAAATTATTTAAAAAGGCTTAAAAGACACTACAGTCTATGCCATCTAGATGCAATAAATACTAATATAATCAGAACTAATAAACAAAAAATAAACCCAATATACTTATAATAAAAGAGAATGTAAATATGTGAAAAAGTATGTCCTAAAATACCAAGATTAAAAAAATAGTGGCCCTTCTTTACACCAATAGAAACATAATCATTCAACCCTTGGGGTGTACCTGCATTCAGTCTCAACTACCAGACATTCTGTTTGTTGTTGTTCTTCTTCTTCTTTTGGCTTTTCCCGGTTAGGGGTCAGCACAGTGGAACTCCGGTCCTCTAATGATTGGCAGTAGATTTTTACGGTGCCAAGGTGCCAGCCTGACACTCAACCTTCAATGAAGGCACGTCCATTCCTGCATGTCTTTGAATGCCACTCGACCGTGGGGAGGACATGCAGACTCCACACAGAAGGTGCTCCAGCCGAGAATCGAACGGGAGAACCTCTTGCTGTGAGGTGACAATGCTACCGCTGCACCACTGCGGCTTACCAGACATTCTGTTTGTATTCTAAAAAATTATCCAAGTCACAGCCCTTTTCAGAGGGGTGTACCTTATCATCAAGTACAAAAAAATATAAACTTCTTAAAATTCAAGCATATAACACGATGTCTGTATAAGGCATTAGTTGATCTATTTTGCTTGATGTCATAAAGGTGTTTCCTTATCCTGTCTTATGGTTTTGTCTCCTGGTGAGACAATTTTTTTTGTTTAGTAATTACCAGGGGCTGGATCATTGGAAATAGTAGATTTGTAGATGTTCTGTGCTCAGCTCATGAAGCTTACAGTGCTGTACCTGAGCAGTATTATATGGCCCTTATTTTACCACAGAAATACATAAAATCAATAAATGAAGTAAAACAAATGGCCACAATTGATGCAAAATGGTTGTACGTCTTAGTTGGAATGTAGCATATTCAAATATGATAGCAGAAACCATTTTTCAGTTTTGTTGCTGGATGTTTGAAAGAAGAGATCAGGGTAAGATGGTCTATGTCATCCCAAAGAAGAATTAAAAACTGATTGGGTATGATATTACTGTGGATTCAAGGAAGTAAGAAGACAGGCAGGAAGGCAGAGGGCAAAGAGTTTTAGCTGCCCATTAAAATAACAGTAGTTTGCTCTGTAGCGTCTTTACTACTGAACCAGTCCCTGAACTTGGCAACATGAAGTGCGCATTCTCTCATCAGTCATGCACCTTTACAATACTGCACCTTTTATTCACTTATCCAAAATCTGTAACCTCTCTGTGTTTGTGTTTATGTAAAAACTATCATTGTGCTATCTAGTGCAACCATCTAAACTATTAACAGCTAATAAAATAAAACAACAGACTGTCAATCACTGTTCTATTAATAAGGCCATGTAGCCGTTGAACTCTCACTGCATATTATCAGTTGTGTAACCCTTAGTCATTAGACAGGAACAGGGTATAAAGATGAAGTGGGTGACATGAATTTTCAGTTAGAGTCACAGTCTGTTCTTGTGTGTAAAGAAGCTTATTTCTGTTGTCAAAGACACTTATCTAGTTCCTAAAGATTGTACATGTTCACACTATACTATGGGAATTTAGGAACAGACTGGAAGGCTGGGATATTTTGGAGAAAGTCAGCAGCATTTTCGTTCCTTTTTTTTTCTTTCTTGTAAATTATGGAAGGCTCAGAATCAGTGCAATAAAACTATTATGCACATTATTTGCTTCTGATGATTCCCCAGCATCATCAGCATGGCTAGCAAGTGCTAACAGGTGCTGCCGCTGGCTAACAAAGCAAGCATATACTGATTTTGAGTCAGACAGGGTGTCTGTTCACTGTATCTCAGAGAATTGCCTTTCCTTGAGAATTAGGATGTTTTGCATAGCTGATGTTTCTATAGCAACCACAAGGAGACATAGGAGTGCATCTTGATGGGTCACAGCACAGCTTGAGATAACCATGGGGGTTCATTAGAATGCAGAGAAGTAAAGGGATTTCCTCTTGCTGTTCAGTGCAGCATTGCATGTAGAGCTTCATATTATACTGCAAATTAGCATACTGTTGCCTTTTGTTCCCTTTCTGATCATCATTTATTTTTCTTGCCTTCCTTGTAAGATGCCTTCTTTCCTGCTTTGAGTCTGGTATTAAAGCACTTTCTAGACTGGAATAATTAATGGTTATGATGTTTAAATATGACTTCCTCGCCTTCTTACTTCCTTTATTTCCTTTAATTTCTAAGTCATGTCTTATGATCTAATTGCTAATATTCTGTTTTTGCTTACATCTTAGAAAAACTAACAATCAATAGGCATTGTGATTTACAAGCAAGGGGGAAACGCTATTCAATTCACAATCATTGAATAGTGAATGACTTAAAACACATGAGCAGTAAAAGCATAAATAAGTACACCTGTTTACTTGAAACATTTTAACTATAACCTGCCCTTCATAGTAATCTGGCAGTTTGCATAAGTGTTTAAGACTATCTGCTGGTAGATCTGGAACCTGCAGCAGTCCCACAGTTTAATTCCTACAGCTTCCACTTGCCTAATGTTCGACTCTAGGCAAGTCACTTAACTATCAGATATCCATCCCTCCCAGGTTACCACTGAAAAGGGACTTCATGTCCAATAAGATTACCCATTTAACAATTTTTTTCACTTAACTATCAGATATCCATCCCTCCCAGGTTACCACTGAAAAGGGACTTCATGTCCAATGAGATTACCCATTTAACAATTTTTTTCTTCAGCAAGAGGTTCTCTGGTTCGATTCTCGGCTGGGGTGTCTTCTGTGCGGAGTCTGCATGTCCTCCCTGTGGTCGTGTGGGTTTCCTCCGGGTGCTCCGGTTTCCTCCCACATCCCAAAGACATGCCGTAGGTGGATTGGACACTCTAAATTGGCCCTAGATGTGTGTGTGTGTGCGTGTGTGTGCCTTCTGTGGAAGGTTGGGCACCAGGCTGGCAACTCGACACAGTAAAACTCCACTGCCAATCATGAGCGGACAGGTGATCCACTGTGGCGACCCCTAACCGGGAAAAGCCGAAAGAAGAAGATATTAGAATACTGTGAATAACATTCTAGTGGCTGAAAACATTTAACATTATAGTCACTATATTAAACCAGTGGCAAGACTAACCAACTGATAGGTATACAACCATGTTATGAGATAGTAGTTACAGAGTGTGGAATTTACTACTACACAAATCTCCGGTTAAGGTACCTTTGAAGTACTTTTTTGCATTTCTGGAGGCATTGCAAGATAAGGGAGATTAAAATGTAATGTGATAAGCACATGCAAGAATATAACTGTAAGACTTCATAGGCAGGCAGTATTTTCTTCTGATTAGAGGAGAGCAAGAAATAATATGATTTAGACCAGTGATGGGGAGCCTATGACACGCATGTCAAAGGTGACACACCAAGACATTTTGGGTGACACACCGGCATTCACCAACACAAGTTACCAAAGAAACTGAAGGAACAAAAATACAAGAAATATGTGACTCTGCACTTATTTATTAAAACTCAGCAACAAAAAAGTCATTAATTGTTGTTGATCAAATCAAATGCAATGTTTTCCATTTTTATCAGTTCAATTCAAAATTACTATTAAAAGTAGTGTAATTTTTTGGTGCACTATTTTAAGCCCAATTCTCAGTGCGCATATCATTTTCTCTATTGTAAGTCAGTGATTTTTCTTTTACTTTTATAATACATACCAGCACATGATTGGAGTGTATTTTTTTAAATAAATGAATATGTAAAGAATTGTTTCGCTTTTGTTTGGGGGGGGGTGACACTCCAGCAGAGTCAAGATGGGCATTTTCTGAATTTTTGACACGCCGAGCACAAAAGGTTTGCCATCACTGATCTAGACGTTCATAGTTGCAACTATAAAATGAGGATGGGGAGCAGTTCTTGGTAAAGAATAAAGGAGTAAGGAGGGTCTGCCTGGCAGACTTTGGGTCTGGCTTAGTGATGGGATAGGAGGATGGCCTATTCATGGATACTGTGGTGGACCCATTATACTGGGGGGCTATTCATAATGGAGGTGATTCCAACATGGCTAGGGAGTTGGTGGATGGAACTGGGAGCAATGGGGATCAGTGGTGATGGTTGATGGTAATAGAAGATACTTGCCCTTTTCTCACATAACCTGTCAGGCAGGTGTACATCGCTAGCTGTGTTATTTTATGTTATGTTGGACCATACCAGTGAAACAGATTTGCTGTCTCACAGAACTTATTTCCTGTTTGTTGTCTGGGTTACCTTCTTTTGAGAAGTTTGCATGTTTTCCCTTTGTTTGTGCAGGTTTCCAGTTGAATGATAAGGCAGTAAGCTGACAGCCAATGCTAAATTAACCATAGGTGTTTGTTATTGTGTGACTGTGTACCACATAAAAAAAACTAGCATCTTATTCTTCCTTCCTTTTGGTCCAGAAACTGTTTTTTTTTTTTTTGTTATTTGTTTTTATTTTCTGGACTGCTCCCGTGTTGGTTTGACTGGTTATTTACTATGGAGTCTTCGAAGGGTCTTTCCTCACCCATAATATGTTCACAAGAATCCCGAGGATCTGAAGTGGGTGAAATACATAAAATCATTGGCCAATTTACCCAGCTTGTGGATTTATTGACCCCTATTGGCCAAAGACTAACAGTTTTATTGTTTAATGCTTCCTTACCAGGTAACCAGGAAGCTTTGGTACGTTCTGAATGGTCACATCATCAGAACAGTGTTGGGTTGAACATTAATGCTGATTCCAATTCCATCCAGCCTGCTTTGAACAGAACAGCTTGGAACAACATGCCTACCATACTAAGGACACAGTGTGGCCATAAAGTAAACCAGGAAGTGGGAATTGAGCATAATTTTAACAACGAAGAATGAACGGACTGTTCTGCCTCATTGCAGGAAATACCGGACATTCAGAAATGACTGGTTCCAACAACAAACGCTGAAACTCTGGACTCTTACAGGGGGGGATTTTAATAGACTACAAGATGCTCTTATGAGGTATAAAACTCTTTGTATAGATAACGCCTACTTAAATGAATGTATCAAGTTAGCAATTGTACCTAAAGGCCTTCAGGTCTATAAATACCCCAATAATGTCAAGATTGGTTCAGAATTTCATAAAGAATTTATCAACATATTTGACAAAAGTGGGTTAAAAATTTTAAAAGCTGTTGTCAAAAATAGCGAGAATGACATGATTATTTTGCAACAACAAATTACATTACTTAAAAGTTACTAATGATTTGTTGTTTGATTTTGGGGCGGAGAAAATGAAGTATTAGTAAGACATACACACCTCCAGGGTTGTCAAATAGTATGATGCACAGGAGACACTCCAGGTGCAGTCAACCTTTGACAAGACCCCTATTCAAATCATAGCTAGCTACCGGCCCCCAAATCTGACTCGATGCCTAATCCGCCTATTTGGACCTGTTCGAATCTATCAAGATTCAACCTTTACCCTGATCTTGGGTGACTTTAACTTTCCAAACATAGACTGGAAGAACCACTCATGCCAGACCACAAATGCCCAGAAATTCCTTGATTTTGTCAATGCAAATGCCTTGGAACAGCTAGTTGATACCATCACAAGTGGTGATGGTATCTTGGACTTGGTATTAACCAACATGAGTAACCACTGCAGCATCCCTATAGTATCATCCTCCCTGGTAAGATCTGACCACAAAGCGGTCACTTTTGAAGTCATTATCTCCCCCAACCCCCCCCCCCCAAGCCAGGATCAGGCATAAAAACTTCTCCAAAGCTGATTACAGCCTCCTGAGGGATGATATAAATAGCTTCATAGCCCCCTCCCCCTCCCCCTCTGTAGGTACTGGCACCAAAACTACACCAAAGCACTATATGAGCATTTATATAGATGCATGGAATCAGGAATACCTGACAGGACTAAATCATCCTCCGCAAGGAAGAGTAAACCTGTATGGTGGACATCTGCAATAAATAAACTCTATGACAAAAGGAAAAAATTGCTGTCCAAGACCAAGTAGTAGCAGGTGCCCAAGTGGAAGCAATGTCTCCTTAGCCTGAACAAGCAAATAAAAGCACTAGTGAAATCCTCCAAAGTAAACTTCGAGTCCAAATTGGCCACATCTATTAGAGACTATCATAAGGCCTTCTTCATATATGTCTGCAGCTTCAAAGGAAGCACCCAGATCTGTTCAGAACTGGTAGTCAAGGACACCACATATACAAATGCAGTAGATATAGCAAACTTGCTGGCTGACAGATTCAGTGAAAACTTTACCTCTGTCCCCCATCAGTAAATCAGGACATCCGCAGTACCTGCCACTTTCCTCATATCTAGGGAATGGGTCATCAATGCTCTCTCAAAGACAAAAATGACAGCCTCCATGGGACCTGATAACATCCCAGTCTGCATCCTACGTGAACTCGGGCAGGAACTGGCAGCACCACTAGGCACCCTATTCAACTAAATCCTGAGTACTGGCTTCATCCCAGCTGGGAGGAGGACAGCCACTGTCATCCCTTTACACAAAGGTGGAGCATCCACCAATCTGGGAAATTATAGACCCATCAGCCTAACTAGCCTGCTCTGCAAGGCCATGGAATGGATTATCACGGATCTCATTAACAAGGACATTGGCAACCTCCAAACACTTGATCCCACATGGTCTGGCTTCATCAAGGGGAGGTCATGTCTGCTAAATTTGGTCGACTTCTTTGAGACGGTCACCAAAGACATGGATGAGGGGAAGAAGGTACATACTGCTTACCTTGACCTGGCCAAAGCCTTTGACACTATTCCCCACTAGAGTATAATAGATAAACTCTCTCAACTTGGCATCAATCCATGTTACCAGACTATCAGCAAACTGGCTCATTGACAGAACCCACATAGTCAAAATAGGGGAAGTCACCTCAAGCAATAGACCTGTAACAAGCGGCATACCCCAGGGTTCGGACTTGGGGGCCTCTGTTATTTGGAATATACTTTTCTGAGGTGCAGGCCAAAACCAGTGGGCTATGGCTGACCAAGTATTCAGATGACTGCAAGCTGGGTGTGGTCATCAATTCCCCTAGTGATGTGGACATCCTCCAAGAGGGTCTCACTCAGACAAATGACTGGTGCCAGAAACATGCCCTCAAGCTGAATACCAAAAAAATGCATTCTCATCTCCTTTGGAGTGAGTGACTTCCCGACAAATTATAACAACGTTCTAAGCACTCAGTCAGTCATGAAAGATTTGGATATCCAGGTTGATAGCAACCTAACTTTTGACCACCATGTTGCTTCCATTTTATGGAAAGCCTTCTACATTGCCCACCTCATAACTCATAAATAAGGTTATCTCATCCAGGGACAAGGAGGTCATAACATCCCTGTATTCTTTCCTTATAAGGCCTATTTAACAAGTACAATGCCCCTTTCGGCATGTACCTCACAAAGCACATGCAGCAGCTGGATAGACCACAGAGGTTCCTCAGCAGGAGAATCTAGGGCCTCAAACATCTACCATATACAGATAGGCTCAAAGCCCTATCCCTCTACTTGGTTTCATACAGACTCCTCAGAGGTAACCTCTGTCTGGCATACAAGGCGTTTTCATACCCCGCCTTGATGGGACTGCTGCATATCCACAAGTCAAGCTCCACTCGAGTAACCCACATGCGCAGCCTCTACCTGGTCTGTAACATCAACAAGACTTGTTGGCGGGACAAATTTGTGTCCCAGAGACTCCCCCATCTATGGAATAGACTGCATCTCCACACCAAGCAGAATACCTTTTTATCCCTTTTTAAGTCCAATCTGGATAATTGGATAGGAAACAGAAAATATACCCCTGGGATTCCACCCATGTCCCTGCTGGACAGGGGCATCAGGTGCTGATTTGTCTAAACATGGGCTAAACTCTTGGCTAGGCTTATGGCCTCAGGACCAATAGCCTATTAACCTCCTATGACCTCCTATGATCCTATGACCTCCTATTATGATGTTAAAATTAACATTGACAAGAAATGTGAAACTATTTTAAACAGAAAATACAAAAGATTAGATAGAGACATTAAACAATACAGGTAGGGTAAGCAATACCCGTTACCTAGACTATATAATAATTTACCACACTCTCGGGAAGAAGGTGATAACTTCTTCAGTGAATTGCACACAAATCAACAAGCACAAGGTGGGCATCAACAGGATGTTTTTATTGCATCTGAAAATGAGAATATTGACAACGTCAATGAGCACACTTCATCATGCAGGTCGGAAAGGCTGTGGAACAAACACAATAACAATAACAATAACCATTTTCACAGGGTTACTTACAATCAGAGAGGAGGGGGACACAGGGGCAATCAACGTTAATAGGTGGTATTCAGTCCCTAGACTTCAGCACTGATAATCCTAATGTTTTTAGCTGGCAGGGTTTTTGTATTTATAATTACAATTGTGTTGAAGTTACACAAGATTTTTTTTGTCTGTTCAGTAAAGGGTTCAAGTTTATTCTATGAAGAAAAGTAGTTTGGCACAAGTTATTCTTGATTTAAAAATGTTCATTAGGAAACTTATCCAAGAAGATATGTTTGGTGGAAATACACCAACAATTAGCTCCATTACCCCTAGAAAAAAACAGCACCTTTAATCCCCCAATGCACTCACAATTAATGAATTTGGAGAATGTATTGGAGAACCAAATTAGAACTATTTTTAAACGCAACAAGGTTAGGTACAACTTAAATAAAAATGAGAACAAATTGCTTACAGAATTATGTACAAACCCAGGAATTAGAGTAATGGAACCTGATAAAGGAAGGGGCATCATGCTTATGGACAAAATTTTATACAAATCTAAAATGTTTTCTATTTTACATGATGAAACCAGGTACAGTAAGGTTTCTATTAATGAGATCAATATTTTCTACAAGAAAACAGATTTTGCTTTGAAAGACCTATTTGATCAGAGGGTGATAGATTTTGAGACTACAAGTGCATGGAAAATACAACACCTAGGGTACCGTCCATATTTGGAATATCCAAAGTCCATAAGAACATTGATGATCCTCCTCTTAGACCCATTGTTGTCTCTGATGGCTCAAAAATAGCACCCCTAGCAAAATACCTAGATTGGAAATTAAAAACTTTGTGGGGAGGTGAAACACGCATAACCAAAGACTGGGATTTTTTGGCCAGGGTAAAACCTGAATATTTTTCTAACAGCTTAAATGTTGTTACAATTGATGTGGTGGACCTATTTGCGGTCATTCCTCACAATATAGGGTTAGAGTGGCTTGAAGAGGCACTTAGGTCCAAGACAGGAGTATCAGACAATAACATCTTTCTTTGCCTGCAATTGGCAGAACTTGTCCTCAAAAATAACTTTTTGTTTTTTGAAGGAGAATTCTTTCGACAAGAACAGGGAGTGACTATGGGGCTAGTTGTGCCCCCACCTACACTGATATTATTTTATCAGTCTGGGAATCCAAATTTGTACATGCCAGTAATTATTGCACTTCCTGGATGCTATATACCCGATACCTAGATGATATTTGTATTTTTTGGGTTAGTAGCCTTGAGGTGCTGGAAGAATTCATACAATATCTTGCACAGACTATATCTTTTCTTCAGTTTACACATACAGTAACCTTTGAAAGACTGAACTACTTGAATGTTTCCATACACAAACTGAATGAAGGTTTTAAATCTACTATATATAGAAAGCGCACCTTTTCTAACATATACATTTGTTTTCCTAGTGCACACCCCTTCTTTCTGAAGAAAGGAATTGTTAAGGGGCAGTTTGTTCATGCTAGTCGCAAGACATCTCTGGATACAGAGTTTCTGGAGGAATGTTGTAATTTAGAACAAATGTTTTTGGAAAGGGACTACCCTAAGGAATTTATTTTTTCCACTAAAAGGGAGGTATTGCAAGGTCGCAAAGACAGATTTGCACCTATTTTAGGCACTGGAATTTAATTTTCCCAAACCAACAGTGGGGTGACACAGGCTACTTTTGGTAGAACATTTATAACTAAATTTAGTGGAAATGCCTATCAAATTAAAAATATTGTAGAGAAAGAATGGAATAAATTTTTAGAATTAACAGACTCGTGCAATTTGAAAAATAAATATGTAAAGGTGCTTTTTTAGGAAAGGACAAAACATTAAAAATCTATTAGAACATGCCAATAGCTCCAGTGTATACTCCCAGAAAAAGAGAGGTACATATAGGTGTGGGACCTGTTTTCAGTGTACACCTACATTATACAGGAAGAAGAGGTTTTTATAGCAGCTAGACAGTACTTGTTAACCACAAATAATTATTCAAACTATAATTCCCAAGGCTTGGTGTACCTGGTTTTATGTGGAGCATGTGAGAGTTTTTATATTGGAAAAACAAAAAGGCAGTTTAAACGTAGAATTTATGAACATCTTAATGATGTTAGGAAAAAAAAACAGTAATGCATTATATAGATACACCTTAGATTGTGTTCAAGCCAGTTTTTCCTTTTATGTTGTTGAAACAGTTCCTAAAGATGTTAGTGGGGGTCCCTGGGAAACAAGATTAGAGTACGTGGAGACCTTTTGGCAGGTGGTGCTTGAAGCCAACAAACCTCCTGGGTTGAATGACAACATTTCCCTAGCACCTCTTTTGAAACTTAGATCTGCTAAACTTTAAATGTGAAGTGTGTAATATGTATGTGTGTGTATGTATATATATATATATATATATATATATATATATATATATATATATATATATATATATATATGTATGTATATACACATTTTTTTATATATTTTTATTTTTTTATAAATTTAAAGATAGACATTTTTAAACAAAGAATAATATTCACTGTACCTTAGAATAAACATTCAGCGTGTATATATATTTAAAATTTATTTGAGCATTTTTTTTAAAAAAACTAATTATGTCAATCAAGTTTAATTGATCTTTTAACAATCAAGTTTAATTAATCTTTTAACAAATGTATATAAGAAGCGCTTATTTCTTCAAGCCTTGTATCTGAAAAAGTCTTAGGTGTTTCCTAGACAAAAACACATATTGAATTGTGTGTGGCATTAATATTTTAGTGTTATTATCTACTGGTACAATAAAGGAGTCGATCCCAAGCATGGTGCCCTTCTTTTGGTCCAGAAACTGTTTTTTGGTCATTTGTTTTTATTTTCTGGACTGCTCCTGTGTTGGTTTGACATGCATCTTATTCTGCTAATGTCCTCCCTTCCAAATATTGCTTACTGATACAGGCTTTGGCAACCTGCCATGCTGAATTGGATAACATTGGTATAGAAAAGATATGTTGTATTATGTTTCCCAACATGCATTTGCTACACTAGATCATATAAATAAGCTGGTTAGTCATGAAAGGGTGAAAAATGACATTGACCAAAACTGGTGTTCATTGATCTGTGGACTTTCCCTCGCTCACAGTGTTGTACGATTGTGGGGTTGATATATATAAATAAATAAATAAATATATTGGTTTGCATGTTGTGGATGAGTTACAAGTTCAATAGTTCAGTAGTTCCACAGTTCATATTAAATTGCATTAAGGCCAAAGGCCAATTATAATACAGATGCCATATCTAAAGACAATGCTCTAATTCCTACAAGATTGGGCGACTGCGAATTTGACAAGAGAGTATTCTTATTAAAAGGTCTCATAGGAGAAGCATAATGTTATGTTATATTGTGTTACAATGTGTTATGTTATTCTACATTTTATTAACTGCTGTTAGGATACTTACCTGATCTCTGAAACAGAATGTGAACCCTGAAAAATAAGAAATATGAAACTCTAATATATGGCATTATTGATTAACTGTAATCCTCAGTAATGTACCAGAAAATCAAAAACTGTATGAGAGATAGGGCAAAAATATGAGTCAAATCAGGGACATTCTGCAAAGTCAAGGACAGTTGAGAGGTATGAGTGCACACGAAAGCAATATTAGGAGTCATTTCTGATTCCCATCCTCATGGATAAATGTTCTTTTCTGACTTTGAGTATCCAAGGACTTAATAAATTGAATCAGTTTAATTGGCATGACATTTAATGATTTCTTTATTAGTCTGTTTAGATAAGGTAAAAAACTGTCTAAAAACGTATATACATACTTAGGGTTTGTAAAAACCAGGCTCACTTGTTCAGCTTGCATGTTTATTTCCTTTTTAGGCTGTTATGGGAGTCCCTAGATCTTCTGCTGAAAACAATATATTCTGCAATGGCTTTTAGAGACCATGTACATACCCTATTGTGACATGGAGTTGAGATAATATCTTAACATTCCTTACTTTCTGGTAGTAACTCACTACTAATGAGCATTAGAACAATGCTATCCATACCCAGGGGGTTACAGCTCCAAACACCTTTTAAATACAGCAGTACACTACAAGCTCTATTGGAAGAGTACCTGAACAATGACCTCATATGAGTGTTTCAAGGCTTCTTATTAAAAACTACTGGACAATGAATACAGCATTTCTGATCCAACCCAGTCAATCAGTTGCACAAATAACTGTAACATTATATTTTGCCCTGTTTCTTATAACTTGAATTTACTTTAAAATATAATGAAAACTAAACTAAGCAGCCGATGGCACAATGTGTAAACAAGAATGAATGAATGAATGAATAAAAGACATTGGGCTCCTACCTTCTGATGAGACTCATTTAGTTTAATAAAAATTAACTAACCTTGGTGTTCTGCTTTATCTTATTTCTTATATAACTTGACTCATTCATAGGATCATAGAAAATACAAGGCAACTGAGTCTTGCAGCCATTTATAACTTGCCAGCACCCACCCTTACACCATGTCTCCTCTTTTGAGGACAGCTAGGCAAGTCAGGCCAGGAGTGAATTTGTGAATACCCATCTAATCATCCAGTTCCCATGTGAGGGAAGGTAATGCACCACACTTCTTAATTTTCAGAGGGAGTTTATTTCAGAGGTAGGAAGGGTGCTGTGTAATGATTCTCTCTCTCTGCCATCTTTTATTTATTTGCTGATGAAGATTTAGTTCCCTTGTTCTAGGATTTATGGAAGTATTTGGCTTGCGGTGATGCAAGAGATCCAGGACCAATAGGTCTCTAACAACAATGAAGGCAAGGTATAGATCTCCCCACAGGCGTCTATAACATACTGAATAAAGGAACAGTGCTTCCTGTCATTTCTGGTAGTGTACAGGTTTTTAGCAAGTGATCCTATGGGGTCTTTCTAGTTGTTTGATATGTCAAGTCAGATAGAACCCAAATGGACCTTGGTATTCAGTAACTGGAATAATCAATGCTGAATAAGGGAGCAATGACATCTTTAGATCTGGATGATATCCATATGGCAATTAGCTGTGCAAAGTAGAAGGGCTTTCTGACTATTGTTGTTAAAAGATCATAAGATCATAGGAAATACAAGAAATACAAGAGTATCAGGCTAGAGGCCCTGTCTTCCTTGCCAGTAACCAACCTGAGGCTCTACCAACCCTTTCAAGGAAGGCAATGCCTGTAACACCCAGACAGTATGTTTAGGGTACCCATCCAAATGTCTAACCTATGTTTGAAGGCAGACAGAGATTGCACTACTTCAAAAGCAGGTGGAGTCTATCTCAGAGCAAAGAGAGGTGCTATACGATGAACTTATCTCTATATTTAGTTTTATTTATTCCTTGATGTAGATTCAGTCTCTTGTTTTAGTGTTGGTTGTACTGTTTGACATATTGAGAAAAAGGAGGTCCCGGATAATGATATCCCTGAGGACACAGAAAGCAAAGTATAGGTCTCCCCTCAAGAGTCTAAATGGTACTAAGTACAGGGAGAGTAATTCCAGCCTTTTCTGATGTTTGAGGCACAAAATAGTTTTTAAGGAACCTCTGCAGTCTTTCAAGTTTTTGATATGTCTATTGAGATGCATGTTAAAGGGTGTATCACATACTATAATAGGTTTAACCAGTGCAGATTATAAGGGAATAATAGCTTCCTTGGTTTTGGAATGGATGCACATTAAAGGAGAGGGAGACATCTATCCAGCTGCCCAGGTCTCTGATGACAGACTCATTGGAGAGTACGGCATCACTGAAGCAGAAGATGGCAGCGATTTGTTGTTTTCTGAAGAAAATAATACTATATTTTGTAGCATTTAATGTGAGCCCTTTCTTAGAGCACCATGTATTAGTGCATGGTATTTCCATTTTAAGGGAATTTGTATCATTTGTTGATTTGACAAAGTACACTCAACTTGTATTCATAATCAAAATTAGTCAGAGATCCCTGTGTCAGTTCTGATATCAGAGAAATAAATGTCAAAAAGGAGAACTCCCAATTTGGACACCTGTTGAATGCCACTGGTCACATCTTTCTTAACTGAGGAGGCATCACCAGACCTGGCACAGTGCTTTCAGTCCTTGAAACAGTTTTCAGCCCATCTTACCACATAGGTATCTACATTTAAGGCTATTCACTTGTGTACAGTCCCATCACATGGTACTGTAGCAAATGCTTTTGCTAGATCCAGGTAGGCAGCATGAACAGTGTGATCATTGTCCATGGCCTACGCAACCTTTTCAAAGAAGTTCATAAGATTGAGTAGACATAATATGCCCCTAACAAATCTGAATTGTTGTGGTTTGATCCTGATTAAATTCTTAATGTCCTGGTTTATGAGGAGAATGATAACGCTTTGCAGACAAGACTGGTAAGGCAAATGGATCTGTAGTTGCTTGGGTAAGTTTGAGGACCAACTTTATGAAGAGGCATCACCATGTCATGTGCCATTGATCAGGAAGATGACCTGTGGCAAGGCGGAGGCTGAACAACATAAGGACGGGATCAGCAAGAGCCTGCTTGACACTATTTATTAGACAAGACAGAATGTTGTTTGGTCTTGGAGAGCACTTTAAAGACACACTCCTTGGTGATAGTAGGGAAGTGAGTACAGTATGCAAGAAGCAAGCCTGATTTCACAGGAGGTTTTTCTGGTCTTAATAGCTACCTTCAGTTTCTTGGTAAGGTATTTTATATTCTCATTGTGATGAGAAATTCTGACCTTACAAGTAATCTAAGCAGTTTATTCCTTCTGTTGTAAAGTTTATGTCTACTGACCACTGAGGAGTTGTTATTGAATTTCCCACTGAATTTGGTCCTTGTGGGGAAAATCTGTTTTATGCGTAAAGATCATTTGTATAGGTGGCTGCATATTCTAGTTCCATTTTGAGGTTAAGCATTGGATAACTTTTTGATTCTGTCATAAAATTGTAAAAGGTTAGCTTTTTTTTAAAGTCTCTAAAGAAAATGGCGTTGGTAACCATGGGAAAGGATGTTCTGAGGGATATGGTAAACACTTGGTGATCAGGCCTAACAACTTAGGGACCAACCATGGACAACTCAAGTTCCACGATCTTTAATGACATTCTCATTTTGGAGTGGGGTGTTGTCTATGTTGTATGTTGGGGGGCAGTTGTTTAACAAACATGACAGTATTGCACATTTTAGCATTTAATCTGATTCCATTTTTCTGCACAAGGTGTTCATGAGTAAATATTCTTGCCGAAGGACTTGCGCATCAGAGGAGGACTCGACAATAACTCCAATGAAAACTGAGCAAACCAGTGAATGACACACTGTGTAAATTAGAATAAACACATAAATAAATACATAAAAAGACACTTGTACCTCCTTACATCTGATGAGAAACATTTAATATAATGTAAAATAAATAGAGGATTATGACCAAGCTGGCAATCCTAACCGACTTATTATGTGTTCAAGCATAGCAAGTTGGCAATCCTAGCATAGCAAGTTGGCAATCCTAGCCGACTTATTATGTGTTTCAGGCATGGATGTGAAGAAAATCATCTCAAGAGGGAATATCAAAAGGTGAATCTTGACATTCATGTTGAGGAAACATAATAGAAGGATATCATCAGCGACCCATTCATAATTCTTTGCAGTGCATGGCATACCTCTCAACCTCTTACAGCAAGAAAACTGGACAAAGCTATAAATAATTGGGGGGGGGGCAAAGGACAAAAACAGGGGAAATTTTTAAATATTGCTCCTACAAACTTATAAAGTTGATAGAATAACAGGTTTTGCATTAGCATGGGTTTTCTGAAGAGTATGAAGTCTGAAACACAAATGTCTGTCATTATTTCCTGACTTCAGTCTTTAATGAATTGTCAGAGATTTGCCAGAAAACCATAATTTTATGAAAGCTGGACCAAAAAAATGAGGCAAAATTCTGGACATTCTGAGAAAATCTGTACAGTTGAGAGGTACGGTTCATGGAGCTTTATCTGCTCCACAAACTAGTAGTTTTATTTATATATATATATATATATATATATATATATATATATATATATATATATATATATATATATATATATATATAGGACTCAGTCAGCATTTTGCTGGCTTTCAAAGCCATAAAGCACTAGGGCTATCAGGAAGACAGTGTAACACAGTCCCTTTTTTTTATACTAACCTTCCATGCCTCTCAAATGTCCAAATTTTTGCCTTATATATTTGCTCTGTTCCTCAAAAAGTCTGGGGTTCTTAGACAAATCTCTGAGGATTGAAATCATGAAATAATGGCATACCTTTAGGTTTCAGACTTTGTATCCTTCAGAAAATGCAGATGAACAGATATCCTGTCAACGCTCTTAAGTTTATAACAGGAAGTCAGGGGCACCTTATTGAAATGGACAGCAGGCAGAAAAAAATATTTTATTTTGCTGCTATCATTTGCTGGTCAGTACTATCAGATCTGATTGCCTAACCCCAGACTTGATCTTAACAACTTAATCAAGGGATGCTTAATATTTGTTAAGGTAAGGTCTTGTGCCATTTTAGAGCTTAACTGATTCGTCTTTTTCCAAAATTTGGAGCGTAATCGCCATACTCCATGCACCACATAATAATTAGTGCTTTCATGTCCTGTGCTGGACTTCATCATAATGTTAAAGTAAAATGACAGCAATGCTTTGTACATTTTGCAGCAATTACTTGATACACAACAAGCAAGTCGCAAATTATCATTTAAGTTTGCTCTGTGCTAAGAAATGAGTGACTGCATACGACAGATTAACACAGAAAAACAACTTTCAGTCTACGTAAGTCATTAACATTAAAACCATAGAATCCCTACCCCATAGCACAGAGGAATAGAGACCTGACTGTGCCCCAGATGACCTATATTAAATTAGTGGCAGGGACACTGAAGAGACCAGATGAGTGAGAATAAGAATGAGCAACTGATGCCATCTCTTCCATCATGGGGTGGGGGGCAGCCAGGCTTGTTGCAATAATAGAATGAAGAGTCTGGCAAACTCCATGCTGCAAGCAGTGTGTAGCTTGGTTAAGAGGTTAGAGATGGATGGAAGTATCCATGCATCTCCTGAAGAAAGCCATTGCAGAGCCTGCAAAGCTGCCATGGGGTGATGGCTTAGTGCATGCTCTCTGGCAGCAGTATCTCTTCACTGGCCCCAGACATGGCTCGGGTAGATGAAAAAAAAAAAACAGCTTATATGTGCAATGTAACCAGCAGTAGCAAAACAGTGGAAAATAAATAAGAAACAGCCTCAGTTACTCACAGCAGGAAAAAGAACAAAATAACAAAATGTATTATGTTAACGCTTTCATGGTATTCGCCACTTCATCAGACATGCATTCGCTTCAAAAACAAAAGCATTTAAAACCATACCAATTTATGACATCACAAATCAATCAGAAAATTAAAGGCACTTTGTCAAGCACTTAAAATTTTTTAAAAACACCATCTTAAAAATAATAGTTTAGTGTTTCATCATACTTTAATGCTTCAAAGGTCTCTCTTTTAGGGAGACTTTGGCATTCAGTCCTGGAGGTCTGTCTGCCTGAAGTTTAATTTTCCAATTTTGCTCTGCCACTTCAGTTTTGTTTTGGGAGACTTTGGCATTCAGTCCTGGAGGTCTGTCTGCATGAAGTTTAATTTTCCAATTTTGCTCTGCCACTTCAGTTTTGTTTTTAAAGTCTCCTCCCCTTGTACCTTCAACTAACACTTCTAACACAAAGAAACTAAAGCTATGATTCATTCCTTCTTTTAAAACATGTTGTGCCAAGGCACTAGTTTCTTTTGTGTTCCATACATCCCTGTAGTGCTCAAGTATCCTGTCTTTCAGCTGAACATGATGCACTACATGAATTAAAGAACATATCTAGTGCTGTTATTAGACCAGCTGACAAGGGAGGGGGGATGTGATCTGAGATAAAGACCTTTTTTACTTACAGCAGATGAACATTTTATTAAATGATGTTGACACACTTGAATGTATCAGGTTCCACTGTGAAAGGGATTATTGAGACGGTCTCTTTTTTGGTATTTGATCTACTGATTAACAATTTGATTAATGAACCTTTATTTGAATACTTTAAAGTAGAATATTCATCAATTCCTAACCTGTATGGACTGCCCAAAGTACATAAACATCTGAATATACCACCTATGCGTCCTATAGTATCCAGCAAGGGTTGGGTGACTGAACCTCTATCTAGTTATGTGGAGAATAAGCTACATCCTTTTCTAGATCAATGTGTCACTATATTAAAGGACACCAAGGCATTTCTACAGAATTTGTATATGCAAACATGTAACTTACATACTGATTATTGGTTTGTGACCATGGACATAGAATCCTTATTTACTGTCATTCCGAATAAATGGGGAGTATCTAGTATCAGGAAGTTTCTGAACAGTAAGAATTGGAATGACAGGAAGGTTTCTCTTATCTGTACACTGTTATAATGGGTCTATATTAGAGCATCAAAGTTTGAAAACATCGAATGTTCAAATATTGTCCCCAAAACAGCGAACACTGAAAATAGCAAAGCTATAGAACACCTAATTTTTTCCTAGGGAAAGAATTCGGTTGGCCGTTTCTGTGGATTTGCTATTTTCAGCACTGTGGTGGAAAGTTACGGGTCGGGTTCAGGTAAGTGTGTGATTGTGTGGACGTTAGGGTGCAGGTGAGGTGAGTGTGCGACAGTGACAGACTTTAGGGTTAGGGCGGGGTAGGTGAGTTAGGGTTAGGGCGCAGGTCAGGTGAGTGTGCGATAGTGTTGGACCTTAGGGTTAGGGTTTGAGTTAAGGTACGTGGATAGATAGTAGTGTATGTACAATTTAGTGTAGGGTTAGATGTAGGATTTTTACTGTATGTGTGTGGATTGCTGTTTTTTTGGTGTGCTTGTGCTGTGTGTGTGTTTCTTGGAACAGCGATTTTTTTTCCCAAGGAAAAAATTCGCTGTTCTGAGTTTTCGATGATATCATATTTTGAGATTCCAAGTTCGAGCTTATGGTGTTCGATGTTTTGGAATTTCGATACTATGATATAGACCCATTAGAATTAATACTTGACAACAATGTTTTTACATTCAATAATGAATTTTACCTGCGGAGGGTTGGCGTAGCTATGGGCACACCGTGTGTGAACAGCTATGCCAACCTTTGCTTATTTCAGTGGGAAATGGACTTTGTTTTATCTAACAATGCATTTACTGAGAATTTGAAATGGTATACACGCTTTGCAGATGATGTCTTTTTGTTGTGGGATGGCACTGTTGAACATCTGAATGACTTTATTGCATATTTGCACACTACCATTAGTTTCCTTAAATTTACACATAAATATTCTTATAGTGACATTGATTTCTTGGATGCGAAGATTAGTAGAGGGGAATTGCACACAATACACACAGGCCTCTATAGAAAGCTGGTTAGGAGAAATAACATCCATAATAGTAGTATGCACCCTCGACATGTAAAGAAAAATGCCTTGAAGGGGCAGGTCTTCAGAACAAAGAGGCTTTTCAATGATGATGTTCATCTGGAAAGGGCCCTATCAAATCTTAAAGCTGAATTCTTTAGTAAGGGCTACAAAGCTGCAGAGATAGATAGCTGTATCACAGAAGCCTGGAGAGAAAGGCAGAATAGATACAGGCCATATTATGGAGATGAGACTCCACTTGAAATCAACTCACAACTAAATAGAGTGAAGCCTGGTGATTTTAGGGTCACCCTGCCATACTCCAGTGATATTAACAGTATATGTGATATTGTGAAAGCTAATTGGAACATTCTAAGGACTGTAGATGAATTTGAAAAAGTGACAGGTGAAACACCGTGCTTTTCGTTTTAGAACAACACGTCCCTTAAAATGAATCTTTAAATAAGAACCAAGGAATTCCTTCAGAAAGAATTGGCACACATAAATGCAGAAATTGTAGTGCATGTAAATATGTATATACTGGTGAATCTTATCAACACCCTATATTGCACTTTAACATTGACTTTCATTTTTACACTGATTGTAGGACAAAAAATGTGGTTTATTTCAGTTTCTGTAAGATGTGTTATGCATAATACATTGGTAAAACCATCCGTATGCTGAAAGACAGGATGCATGAGCACTACAGGGATGTACAGAACACAAAAGAAACTAGTGCCTTGGCACAACATGTTTTAAAAGAAGGAATGAATCATAGCCTTAGTTTCTTCGTGTTAGAAGTCTTAGTTGAAAGTACAAGGGGAGGAGACTTTAAAAACAAAACTGAAGTGGCAGAGCAAAAATTGAATAATTAAACTTTAGGCAGACAGACCTCCAGGACTGAATGCCAAAGTCTCCCTAAAACCCTTTTTGAAAGAGAGACCTTTGAAGCATTAAAGTATGATAAAACATTAAACTATTATTTTTAAGATAATGTTTTTAAAAAAAAAGTTAAGTGCTTGACAAAGTGCCTTTAATTTGCTGATTGATTTGTGATTCTATTTCCTGCTGTGAGTAACTGAGGCTGTTTCTTATTTATATGGCTCGGATAGAGTCTGGGGGAGGCTAAAGCAGCTCTGATAGGGTCATTGAATGAGGAGAGGAGCTGTTGGCAGCTGGTGATCAGCTGCAGAGAATTAAAAAATAATATGTATATTAAAAAACACAACTTGCCTTCACTTCAAAGTGATACAGAAATAGTATTAGAAAATCAATTCTAAATAGTAATCTTCTTCTTCTGGCTTTTCACAGTTAGGGGTCGCCACAGCGAATCACCTTGTCTGCTCATAATTGGCAGTGGAGTTTTACGGTGTCAAGTTGCCAGCCTGGCACCCAACCTTCCACAGAAGGCACACACACACTCACACCTAGGGCCAATTTAGAGTGTCCAATCCACCTGCAGCATGTCTTTGGGATGTGGGAGGAAACTGGAGCACCCAGAGGAAACCCATGTGACCACAGGGAGGACATGCAGACTCCACATAGAAGGCACCCCAGCTGAGGATTGAACCGGAGAACCTCTTGCTGTGAAGTGGCAATGCTAACCACTGCACCACCGTGGCCGCCCATCAATTCTAAATAGTAATAATTAAAAATGTAAAACCATATTATTCCATAGTTTTAGTGGTCTATTCTTAAATCTGTATATAAAATATAAAGCTCTGTTTAAACCAAATTCTTTTGTTTACATGCTTCTAAAACAGCCTGCAAAAAGTGCTCTTTTTTGCTTAATGCATTTTAAAGTCTTCAGTTCTTAACCCCAAATTCAGTTTTTCTAGTATATAAAAAATAAATTTCTTTCATGTAGTACATGAGAATGTGTCAGTAAAGAGCATTTTTATATTTTTTTCTTTGTGTCAGCATAATTATGTTGTTAAACACTAATGGTTAGCTTTTTAGCTGTTCTTCCTATGTAAAAAAATTGCCCCTAGGAATGTTTGCATTACCAAATTAAACTTGAAAACCAATCACATGACATCAGGGAAATGCTGCACCTAGCTCATTGGGTTTGCAGAATTTTCAGTGCAGTACTGGAGTGCATATGAAAGTAGCAAGTACTTATCTTGGTAACTGTCCTTTTCCTCCAAAACCCTATTCCCTGAACCATAACACCCTAATGCTTACCTTCATCTGGCTGTTCTTGGTTGTGTGGCACATGGTTTTGGCACCTTCTATGTAGTAATGAATCATACCTCTCAACTGTACAGATTTTCACAGAAAGTCCAGATTTTTACCTTATATTTTTCTTCTGTTCCTCATAAAAATGTGTTTTTTTTAGGGTTGCCACCTTTTCAAATGCCCAAAGTGTGACATTCTTTTATAGAAACATGAGATTTTGCAGGACAAAACATACCCACAGCCAGTGCAAAGGACAAAACTTTACTTTTTTGCCCAAATAAAAGGTTACTTTTATAGCGTTTGAGTTGCTTATGCTATTTCATATAACATTTAAATGTTTCAGATACAAAATGACTTTTATGCAACTATTAATGAAATCTTAGGAAATGTTTTTTTTTCTCCTAAAATCTCAGGACATTTGCCATTTTTTAGTTTTTTTCAGAGGACACAAGTGCCGAAAGTGGGACTGTTCCTTGCAAAGAGGGACAGGTGGTAACTGTAGTTTTTTTGACAAAACACTAGGATGATTTAAGGATTAAAGTCACTAAATAATTATATACAGTTGAGTTCCAGACTTCATATCCTTCAGAAAATGCATTCTAACACAAATCCTTTTATTCTAGCAACTTTTTAAGTTTATAAGAGCAATATTTAAAATGTGTCCCTATTTTTGGGCCTTTGTCCCCCAGTTATGAGAGGCTTTGTCCAGATTTCTTGTGCTAAGAGGTTGAGGGGTATAGTAATGATATTGGATTAAACATTGTTAACTTTTACTCCCTGTTGTCTATTTCTCAGCTGTGGCTGATTGTTTAATGTCCTGATATACTGTATCCACGGCTGACTGTTTACTGCCTGCCATATGGTAGCCTTGCTATCATGGCATCAGCTACAGTTTTGCATTACTTCTGCTTTTCATCATTATATTTATTATTGTGGCATCCAAGCCTGCTGTTGATGCCTCATTGTGGCAGCTGTGGCCTGTGTACGTAATGCCTCTTGTCACATTTTGCCTGTTGTATTATCCAACTTGTAAAATCTTGTGGCATTTTGCCTGCTATATAAACCACCACATGATGTCTTGGAGACAGCTGTATCCGTGGCTTCTGGATTATTGTGCTGTGAACCCTCTGCTTGCTGGTCAGTCATATATTAATATATTGTATTGCACTGATCACTGCATTATAATAGTCCTGTTTGCATCTCACTCATTCTTATACTATATTTTGTGTGTTATCTCTTTATTCATTGGGCAGTGACATCCATATTTGTTGCTCAATTGATCTGTACTTACTGCCTTGTTTTTCACTGTATTGAACTGTATCAGCCTGTATCTGTATTGAGCTTTATTGAGCACTACTATATTGTATGGTATAATATTCTACTATATTGTGTTACATTGTACACAGTTGCACTGTTTTACACTTTTCTGTAAATGGGTTCACTGACTTGTATACCAAACAGCTACTGCATTGAGTATATTATGCTGTTTTTGCACTATTTGCATTGTCTCACCATCCATTTATATATCATACAGCATTCCTTCCCTTCTACACAGACCAAGGGTCATCAAATTGTATAACATAAAATGGCATTTCTAAATTAAGCATGAGCCCATGTTTTTCTCTGCCCCATCTGTTGTCAGCCTTCTAGCACTAGGCACCCAGAGGCAATGTATAAACTGCTACTTGCTTATTAATAACCACTTGCTATTACCACAGAATGAGTCCACATGTGAGAACTGGAAATACTTAAACTACATCTGGAAGCAAACCTCTTCCACAGAATGGTTATCAGTATCCATACTTGCACTACACCTAAACATTGCAAGATGAACAGAAAACCTTTCTGTGTTAATGTGCTCCAAAAGTCACTTTCAAAAACCACAGAGACCTCCAGAGTTTATTAATGTAAGTTTGTGCATCACAGCCAAAACTCGGTCATATAGTAACATACATTCCATACCACATATAGTTTCTTTCAGCACCATCACATGCATGAGTCACCAGAATAGTTTAGCCAGGCTCTTTAGGCTATAAGGGCAGCCCATCTGCCACACTTATGTACTTGTTATAGGTGACTCCATAGTTTGGCACACCAGTGTTCCACTCACAAGGCTGAGCAGAAACATTGTAACAGTCAGCTCTCTCTCACATATTGTGATGAGCCATATTACCACAGCACCCAGGACCCTTCACCCCAAGTATGAATATGAAGTGGTCATTATTCATGTAGATGTGAATGACTTGCAATGCACCTGTTTAGACTATATGAAGAGAGACATGATGGAGTTCTCTGAATATGTCTCTAAGGCTGGAAAATAGTCATAAGCAGCATTCTACCGTTGTCAAGATGGATGCCACAATATCATCAGAATATGATAGACTTTAATAATTATTTTACTTATATGTACCATTCTGAGGGGACCCAAATTGTGTCAGACTGCAGAAAGACTAACAACAGTCCTACCTGCTTTACCAACAACAAACCGCACTATCTCATTGGGGCTTTTACATACTGGCTAAGATATTCTCAGTCTCCATGGTGCTTTTTTTCAGGCAATGCCGGTATATCTACTACTGACCTAGCAAATACAAATTCTGATTTGGCAAATGTTAGTGTAGCTTGCTATTCAGTACTGAGGGTTAAGAGCCTAAATAAGAAAATGTCTTTTCTTGAGGCTTTTTTACCTTTGGAAAGCATAGATATTTGCACTGTTACAGAAGTCTGCTTCCAGAACAGTGTCAACACTCCCTCCTTACCTGGTTTCTCTGCCTGCAGGGCTGTTAAGACCTTTAAGTGTAAATAGTAGTAATGATTATGATGACATGTCTAACTTTATCTAAAACACCATCCCTCTAGACTAATCAGCCAGGACACTGACATATTCTAATATCAGTAAATAAGACCAGAACACCCACAAACCATGAAACATATTTTAATAAACTAAAGTCTCTCTCAATTTATCCAAACATCATCTTTATAGAGGACTTTAACAACCCCTCCATAAACTGTACTTCTGCAAATAAATATGCTCAACGCTTTCTTGACTTTATCACTACAAACTCCCTTGATCAAACGGTACTCTCCATCTCAGGAGGTAGCAACATATTCTGTCTTATCCTCACAAATACAGGTTCTGTCTGCTTATTTCCACTGTCATACCCTTAGTAGTCATATCAGACCAATGCACTGTTGTATTCAGCATAAGATCCCAGTGCAGGTCAATTAACAGCCCAACCATCTTTAGAGACTTCTCCAAGACTGTTTTCCTTACATTGAGTGATGACTTGAGATGGCTATGACAGTCCCCATCCCGATTATCCTATAGCAGATACTGATGTGTGTACCTAAAGTTTATACTTCCATTTCAGCTATTATATAAAAACTCATTTTCCTGTTCACCACAAATACAGATTAGAAACAAGACCCTCTGTTAAAACTCAACTACAAACAAACTGCAATAAAGGAAAAAGCTTGTGGCTTTAATAAATAGACAGATGTTATAATCAACTTCAGAATGGTTAACAGGCAACTCAGGAACAACATCAAATCATGCAGAGCTAATTATGAACTAATTGTCACATCAGCAGAGGATAATTACAGGACATTCTTTAATTGTTTAAAGAACCACAGAAAAAAAAATACACAGAATTGTGCTGAGCGTTTGTATAATGGCATTAGTCACTCATACCCTAAAGAAATATCTAACATCTTTGCAGATGAATTCAGATCCAACTTCTCCCCTTTATCACCTCCAAACTTCCTAATATAAAGTATCCAGTCCCCCAATAATTACATCTGAACAAGTACTGAAAGTGCTCTCCCAACACCAAAAACACCATTCAGACACACTATGCTGTTTCCTTGCCAGAGTGAAACATCCCTCCTATTTAAAGTATTTATCCATAGCCTCTGTACATATATCTGTGTCTGGAATAAAGGATTATTACTCTGTGGTCCGTGGACTTTGTTTTCCAAACAGCACCTTTTTCAGGTTATTGGTCGTTGGTTGGAGTTGTTTTTCCCCTTACATTTGGTTACTAGCAGACCTGTTACCAGTGGGGTTCCACAAGGTTCTGGGCTGGGTCCCTCACTGCTTGGAATCATTTTCTCAGGAATCCAAGCAAAAAAAGATGGCCTGTGGCTTACCAAGTTCTCTGATGACTGCAAATTTTGTGCAATTGTACAATCCCCCAATGATGTCAACATAATGCCAGAGCCACGAACTTAAAACTCAACACAAACAAAATCTATTATCATCCCCTTATGCGAAGAAGTCCCTGAAAATTACAATATTAATAATAGCCCCCTAAGGTCAAACCCAGTGGTGAGAGATTTGGGAATGCAGGTTGATAGCAGCCTTAACTTTGACCACCATGTGTCCACAGTTGTGAGAAAGGCCTTCTATGTTGTACATCTCATAAATAAGGGCATAGCATCTAAAGCTAAGGAGGTCATAACTGCCCTGTACCCGTCCCTCATCAGAACAGTAATAGAGTATGATGCTTCTTTATGTATGTACCTTACCAGACACCTGCAGCAGCTAGAGAGACAGCAGAGGTTTTTAACAGAATAAATTCAGGGACTACAATATATGACCTACATTGACAGACTGAGGGCCCTGTCACTGTACTCTGTATATCATATATACTGTTTAGTGGTGACTTGTGCCTGGCCTACATGGTGGTCTCGAACCCTGTCTTAACGGAAATGGTGCATATCCACAAATCAAATGTGACAAGAGTCACTCACTCTAGGGACCTTAACCTAGCCTGCAACATTAACAGGACATGCTGGAGAGACAGATATGTCTTCCAGAGGTTGCCACTCTTCTGGAACAAACTCCCAATTCACGTAAAACAGAGCTCCTCAATGATCCTATTTAAGTGTAACTTGGACAATTGGATGGGAAACCATAAATTTATCCAAGGGGTTTTGACTATGTCCCTCTTAGACAGGGACATCCAGTGCTGATCTTAGATTTTCAACCTGCAAATATAGACTATATATATATATATATATATATATATATATATATATATATATATATCTTGGTCTATAAGAGAACAAGGGTATAACATGCCTAGGCTTGTAAAGGCCATAGGGCCAATAACCTAATATCCTCCTATGGTCCAATGAACAATGCCTGTACTGGAGGGAATTTTAAGAGTGTATAATGGTGATGGTTGCTATTCTTCCTTTTTATTTCTAAATATTTTAACTCTGTAACTATGTTGGCCCATTCCACTTACCTACTCAAAACAAACTTATCTGTAGCTGCACAGGTTTTCCGACTGCTTTTACAGAGATAGCTGGGCAGCTTAGGCAGGTCTCTAAAAGCCTTTGACTAACTTCTTCATCTTATTCATTGAAAACACATCCAGCATTTCTCTCACCTTACACTAACGTAGACAGATAATTGTTGCATTATGTGTTGTCAGCTCATGAACTGCATTTGATTCCAGATATGTTTAGTAGTGCAGAGACACAAGACAGTGCCACTGTATAATTAAACTTTCTAGAATTTCCACATTAAATATCCATTGTTCCCACAGCTAAAGGTTTGCTTTGAAATATGCTGCTAATAATGCTGGCTGCTGTTTTGTACAGTTGATATTTAATGTGTAAGTCTAGAATGCTTAATTGTACACTGACTACATATACGCTGTAGAGTATATGGCATCACCATGTGTTTAAAGATTTAAAACTGCATATTATAAAATAAGAGTACACTATTTTATAACATGCAATTTTATACTTTGAACACATGGTGGTGCCATACACCATACAGCTCATATGCATTCTTCCCATACTGCTCAGTTAGTAATAATGATATTGATTCTTATACGCCAACTTTACGTCTACATCTACTGTGCCTGTTTAGCAGATGAGTTGGCCAATAAATAAGATTAGCTTAATAATAAACATCTCTCCAGAGTTTGATGCAGTTGCTGCAACCCAGAAAGCTGCGGATGACTGCTAGCTGTGACAATAATTGTTATCTCCCACTAACTCACTTAAGTATTTTAATCATGCTGCTGTTTCCTCCAGGCGAACTCCTTAATAATGTTCCTTTATAAAGCTATAAAAAGAAGAAGAACTGTTGCCATTTTTTTTTATTTTGCTGAATTGTGTTATCAGTTGGTCCTGCTATATGTCTGAATCCTTAATATTATGTGAGCATAAGAAAAATTAGAATGTAAACATTTAATTATCTACATCATTAAATATAAGTAATCAAACCATCAGTCAATGCAACCCTTTTGTCCCACGAACAATCTATGCATAATCTTTGTTCTGCATTTTTACTTCTTCTACATAATATGAACCATATGCATTCTATTCTGGTACTTGTGTGAAGTTTGCAAAATGCAAGCTGACATTTTAAACAGATTATTTTCTTTTCTGAAAAGAAAATTAACAATACCAAGTGTAAGAACATCCAGTGGCATGCTGAATGTTAATTCATAATTATCGACATTTGTATAGTTATGTTGATCATGAAGGCTGAATGAGGATATTTGTCTTATTTTTCCGAGAAGGCAAAAAGTCTTAAAGATAAAGCGAAATGTCATTGTTCTAGCTGGACAGTTTAGGATGGCATAAGCATATGATAGTAATTAAAATGATTAAAAATAGGAACTGTTAAAGTATGGTTTAACACCTTGTCTGTGATAGGAAAGAGAAACATATCATCTATTTGCAAAATGGTTGTGCCTTCATAATTCTCCATCAAAGTAACATTTGAAAACAAGAACCAGAATCTTATGACTACTGATTTATTTAAAAAGAATCTGAAAGTTTTAGTTGCTAAAAGAAAAAATAAAATGGCACATCATCCTTTTATCATACATAGTTTTTCGATAAGGTGCAACGGAAATTGTAACATCAAAGACCCATTAAGTTACCTGATTATAAACTGCTCAGAAAACAAGAGTACTCTTATTAAAGCATTTCCATGTGTTTAAATTTGAGTCTTTGATGTCTGTAACCTTGTAGTCTGTGTAATAATTTCAGAGTTCCCAACATGCATTGCTTGGTAAATGGACGTTTAAATTTCATCTCATTGTTACTAAAGCAACCATTGTATACCACATGACATTAGTATTCGAACATGACGTCTAAGATATGACCAACACCTGCTATGTCTTCAACCCACTTTCTGTTTGCTAGAGACTGTATGCTGGGATCATTCTGCTGTTGTCTCACACACAAACACACCATGCAGTGCTACATGACCAGAGGCAATTTTCTGTCCAGCTCTGGCATGTAGAAACACATAATTCTATATACAGACTTGTAAGACCCACATGTTCTGTGGCTTGCAGCAAATCAGAGGCTTTGATGAACTCAACAGATGAACAAAAATGCTAATATGAGTTTAGTGTAGTCCTTTATTGCCTCCATCTGTAAGGATATATGATATGTTATGAACTCCAGTAAAGAATTTGAAATCTTGCCTCAGACTGAATATTTATCTCACAGTTATGAAACTCAGTAGTGAATGGAAAAGATAAAACATTAATGAAATTTTCATAAGGTTTCTTCCTGTCACCAAGTTCAATTCTGACCTCCTTCAGCATTGTCAGGAGTGGCCTTAGGTCAACTGGTGCCCTAGGCAAAAGGGCACCATGGCACCCCCCACCACACCACCCAGTGTCCCTATCCTGGACTACCTACACCAAATAAATACTGGAAAAGTGCCCCTACTAAAGCGGCACCCTAGGCAGCTGCCTAGTTGGCCTATGCCTAAGGCCGGCTATGAGCATTGTCACTCTATTATCTGTCACTAGTAGCCACCATCAAGCATTTCTCAGTTCCAGTCTGGCAGTAAGTGCAGTGGGTAAAGGCTATGAAGCTGTTAACGAGCTGCTTTCTGCAGTCCATTATTCGATTCCCTCAGCCTTCATTTGCTTACTGTGTGACTTGGAACAAGTCACTTAACCAGACTGTGGGACAATTGGATCACTGGCCTAGGCTCCTCAATGGTCACCTTGACTACATGCTGAGTGACTACCTGTGAACCTAAAGAAGGTGAATTGCATGATCTACCACTGCAGAAGAACACGACATATTTTTACATCATGCTTTTCACACAAAAGCTGACTTAGGAATTATAGCAAGACCCTTGGCTTATTACTTCTCGGATAGTTGAGTTTATTGCAGAGCTCAGGGTTGTATAAAAGTTTACTAAGCATATGCATAGGTTCTAACATACCCACAGCTTGGTAGTGTGTGTGCTAGAGCCAGTGTTATGTTTTTTTTACTTTTCTTTTTGATATCATTCAGTTCTTCTGTTGCCTGTTAGGCACTAAACACCTATACTGCCATACAATATTTTGTGGATAATTTATTCTCTCTTCATTTCCTTTTGTGGATTTTATTTGTTTACAGAAGTTAAGTTTGGTTATAAGCGATGTTCAGCTAAGCCCAAAATAACTGCTTTGAGCTTCTTTGTGAAAAACCACCAGCAAAGAAAAAGATGTTGACCGGGTGTGATTCCAATTAAGTGACAGGTGGGAAAGTGACAGATTATGATTTATTTATTTATTTGCAGTTGGTTTACCAGGATAGTCCATTGGGCCATTTTGAACCCATTTTCAATGGAGTCCTGAGGAGAAAAGCTCCAAAACAATCTAGGTTACAATAGGTTATAGATGATAAATTATACAAAAAGTTGTAGATTCGAGCAAAACATTGCAAATAATACAGCAAACATTACAAATTAGTGCAGACTAGTGATAAGGTTGAAGATGATACAGACTAGTGATAGGAACATTGCAATGTAGGTATTGAGAGGCATTTCATATTAGAAACATACACATTACAGTTGCAGTCTGATGCATTATTTACAAATAGCATAGAAGTGACAGGAGTATAAGTGTATGGAGAGATGATAGAAGGAAATAATATTTTTGATGTAAACAGCAATAGAGAAAAATATCTGGTGTAATCATGGAATGAAGGGAAAATGGAGATTGCTATTGTTAATTATGTGGGGAGAGAACAGGAGCATTCCCATTGGGATACTAGATGTGAATGAAGAGATTTTTTGAAAATGTAATGGTTAGAAGTGACACAAATGGATGGTGGTAGGGAGTTCCAGACATGTGCTGGACCATAAGATAGAAGATTTTCGCCTGGGGGATGGGTTGGTTTGTACACTTCTAGTAGATTTTGGTTAATGAATCTTAATACTCTATCAGGTAGGTGCATCTTAAAGGCAGACGAGAGGGAAGGACAGAGGGAGGGGTTAAAAATGAGCTTGTGTGCAAGAGTTAGTTGTGTATAGATAAGATGATTAGGAAGTTCTAGCCATTTTAGTTTTTGGAGAGAGGAACAGTGATGGGAGAAGGACTTATGGCTGGCAGCAAACTTGGCGATTTTGTTGTAGCAGGAGGAAAGTTGTGTTTTCAGAGAGGATTGTAGGTTAGTAAGAAGAGGAGCTCCATAGAGAAGGGAGGGGATGAGAAAGGAAGTGGAAAGAGTTACTTTTGTGGCAGGTGTAAGGTAATGATTTTGTCAGTAGAGCATGCCTAGTTTTTGATGTTTTTTTTTTATATTTAGTTGTAAGTGAGAGTTGAATTTGAGCTGGTTATCAATTTGGACCCTGAGTAATTTGGTCTCTGACACCAGTTCCAGAGGTATATTGTTTTGACTAGTAATAGTGAAAGAGTTTAAGTTGAATGAGGTGACCTTAGAGGGAGTAAATACCATTAATTTGGGTTTGGAGGCATTGAGTGCTAGGTGATTTCTTTTCATCCATTGCTCAGTGGTTGAAAAAGCTTCTTCAGTAAATTTTAGGAGTGTAGGAGTAGAAGAGGCCTAGATGGACTAGACTATGGAAAAATGGTTGTTGAGATTTGTAATGAAGACTATAGAAGATGGACAAGACTATGGAAAAATGGTTGTTGAGATTTGTAATGAAGTCTCATTGCTGGGTAGAAAGGAGCCAGAATTCTTGTTGGAGGATGAACATCTAGATAGTCTTACTTCTGTATGCAGTGTTGGTTCTGGAACCAAGCTCATTCAGGGCTGTTCTGTATCCTGCTTTGGAAATTCTGTCTTAAGTATGGGAATATTTACAAGCCCTGGGAATGCTGCTGTACACTTGATATTTGTGGCAGTAGATGAGGAAGTTTTTTCAGTCTAACTGTGAGGCACAAAACAGAAAATTCTAAGCAAGTGCACCTAACAGTGAATGTATTTGACCTTGGAGACCGTGAATATGGAAGTTGACAAGATATCATCAATGAATGCTTCAGTTCACCCAAAAACACTTAAGTGAACAAATGGGGAATTATGATGATGATGATGATGTTGGAGATATCTGCAGGGCCTTGACTGGGAGGAATGGTTGATTTAATCTGAGCCTAAATGGCTACCTGTTCTTGTATTTGTGTGCCAGTTATGAATTATTCATAATAAATGCCATATTGTACCCCAGTCTGTTTTTTTTATTTATTGTTATTTATGATTTGTTGACCAGGCTAGTCCCACTAGGTCCACTTTTCTTGGAAGACCCAAGGTGGTACTAATACTGACTACAGGAAATTTGACCAGGGCACCAGAAAAATGCCCCAACTCTTTTCTGAAAGTGTCATTGTATCTTTTTCATTCGTATGAGCTGTCAGTAACTCAGGCAGATGTGGCATCAGTTTAACAGGTCTATATCATATAGTTAAAGCTTTAGGTAATGGAATACCTAAAGCTCAACACCTAAACAGTGAAAGCTGTAAACCGCGAGCGGCCACTTCTGCAAATTTTTTCATAGGGAAAAAATTTGCTTGGCCATTACCAGGAATCTGCCCTTTTCTCCACTGTAGAGAGAGCTCAGAGTTGGTATATTTAGTTAGTGGGGTGTGGGGGGCACAGCCCAAGCTCCCCACTCGATTAGGGTTCAAACGTTTTTTTTTGTCATGCCAAGCAAATTTTTTCTCTATGAAAAAATTAATGGAAGTTGGCCATTCGCGGTTTACATCTTTTGCTGTTTAGGTGTCAATTTAGGTATTAGATTACCCAAAGCTTTGATTATCTAATACAGACCCAGTTTAACATCTTTCCAAAGGTTTGCAGCCCCTTAAGCTGCACTAAATTTGCCAGTATTTGAAAAAAAAAATGAATCCAAACACCTAGTTTGTTAATGGAACCCACAGTCTGAACAGTCTGACTCTTCTTGAGAATGCTTGGTACTAAACTACCTTTGACCAAAGGCCAAAGACCATCTTTGTAGTCAAATCATCAGACATCAGACCATATGTTCTGGACACTTGGTCAATAGAGGTACAGAGCTGTTAACTGCTCTTTTCTTGGTGTTAAGTTGGATCATACAACCTGGGTGGTGCCTGGACAGAACTGAACAACCAAAACAATGTAGTGAGAATGACTTATGAATGCTTAGAAGATGATTTGCTCCGGATGAGTTCATCTCCCAACTTTGTATTCCAGTAATGGTCATAGACATGGAATACAAAGAACCTTTTTCTAAACTTTAGTAGTTGGTATGTCAGGAAGAAGCAGCGATAAGAAGGTGGTTGGTCCTTATAACAGTAGTGATTCTAGGATACACTGATAGAAGCTAGCAATTTTTTTTTAATGTTTTTATTTTAGAGGTAAGTGAACTGGATTACTAGAGTACTATTTTGGTTAAGACCTAGTTACATTAGTATTATGGAAACAGATTACATAAAATAACAAAGAAAATAAAATAAGACTTTAGTGGATTACGTTTCCTTTCTACTTGACGGGAATATTACTGAAATAAGCTAACTATGTTAAAATATAAACCATACCGACCACTGTAACCCAGGTTTCATCTGAGTTATGCAAGTAGGTAGTCAATAGCATATAAATATCCTGTTTAATACCACCTGCATTTGCACGTGGTAGCTCCTTCTAAAAGCAGCTGTTATTTTTCTCTTACGAATCCTGATGGGACTGTATAGTAGTGTTATAGTGACAGGCAGAGAATTTCATATTTTTGGCCCCTGAAGTGAAACTGCTCTGGATAGGTATAATAAGGAATGCTGTGGGATCAATAGCTCAAGTGAAGTCTAACTTTATCTAAATATGCTATGTGTTTGAATATCATCATTCTTTGGACTGTCTGACTTGACATTCCACCAAGAAAATTGGTTTGTATAACTGGCAGTTTGGCTCTGAGGTTAACACACAGGTACATTCTGCCTCTCCCAATATGCAAAAGTAATGCTGCTGGTTGGAGGTATCAGTTCTACCTAAAGAACTTTCTTCTGGTGATTTGCAATTTACTTAGCTTTCTTGCAGGTGTCGCTTTTGTTATTGATAAGGTGCAGAACAGAGGAAGAAGCATAACCCCTTTGCTATTGTTTCTCTGGCATCCGTAGTCAATAGATTTAAAATTATGCAACAGGTAAGAGAGAAAGTAATTGGCTTTATTAACTTTTTTTTAACATTTTTTATATCCCAAAAAAAAGGTGAGAGCAGGGTCTAGCCCCACTCACAGGTACTTTATCGTTTGCAGAACTTAACCCCTGTAGGACTTAGACCTGTAAATTCCTTTTTACATTCACAAGGCTCTTTGAATGCCAAAAAACATGGCTTTGGTTTTCTCTAGATATACCTTTATCCACAGTTCCTGCCATCAAGTTAGAAAGTAGCCTTTCGTATATTGCATATTCCCTTCCCTCAAATAAAAAAAGACCTTCTCATAAGTACTAGCAGAGGGGGACTCCAGATGTCTCTGATAAGTACCATCTCACTTGAAAGGCAGTATCTGCAGAAGCCAATGAGACAAATGCCAAAGTGTGAAAAATGTTTGGTGAGATCCTATAGAATGACTTTTAGGTGGCCTCACAGAGGCTCTTACAAACCATCTGATAACATGGTGGGGGGGGGGTTGTTCGCAGCAAGGGCAAAAAAGTAATAATCTCAAATATGCACATTTTTCTACAGCTTGAAAGAACACATTGAGGAACTCTTAAACCCAGCTGGACATACCTTCTTTGAGGAGACAGTGCCAGAAAAAACTAGAGGGATTGCGTCCACATCACCACTGAAGCAATTAAACTTTTCTTTAGTGACAAGGCTGTGATAACAGATGAGGTCCAGATGGAATTGCTGAAGTTACTGGGTGCTTTTGGGTTGTCATGGCTACTGCATTATTTCATTGTTAAGAAGGCGGCCAAGACAGTACCTCTGAACTGTCAATTTGTGATCTTCTAGAATAGGGAGCAGGAAGAATGTGTACTACTTCTAAAGGTATCAGGTACTGCTGTTTCCTTTAGAAATATTGTACCATGATGGTGGAAAGGCAACTTCTTCTAGAATATGAGTCACTGATTCTGGAATAGCAATATAGATTCTGTCCTAGCCATATGAACAACATTATTAACATGTCCTTACACAGGTATTTGACATGGCATTGGGTCTGCATCTGTATTGAGGACCTAGAGAAAGTATATGACTATGCACCTTGGAATGTCTTGTGGGAAGTACTGGATCGTCCTCACTAATATAGGCAAAAGCTGCACACCCTCTAGTGTAATGTCCTCTCTGTTAAGGTCGGACAACAACATAGTCTCAGTTGAAGTGAAAATATAACCCGGATCTCCAGCTAACCTTGATCATTCAGGAACTACTCTAAAGTTAACTTCCTACTGTTAAGTGATAACCTGGAAAAATTTCAAGTCCCCCTAAACCCTGAGAACAGCACTCCCTATGTGGAATTGTTCACAGAATTCCTATTCAAGCATGTTAATAGCTGCATAGAGGCTACTGTACCACCAAGAATAAGCACACAACTAACTCAAAAAAAGCCACCCTGGTAGAATCTTAGGAGGTGTAATACCCAGCAGGATAAAAGCACTCTCATTAAACTAAACAAGCAACTCAGAGGGCAAATAAGGTCTAGCAAAGCCAAATTTAAGTAAATCTGGCCTCCCAGGCCAAGAACAACTACAAGGCATTCTTTAGCTATGTCTGCAACCTCAAAGACAATACACAATTGTATGTAGAGCGCTTCATTAATGGAGTCACCTACACTGAGCCCGAAGATATTGCAAACCTTCTGGCAAACAAATAACTTTACCCCTCCCATCAGGAAATGCCATCAAATATAACTTAGAACTATCACTAGAGAACAGGTCCTCAATGCTCTCTCTGAGACCTAAAATACTGCATCGATGGGCCGTGACAATATCCCAGGCTGCCTTCTAAATAGCATGAAATTCTTATCAGGCTCTCCAGAATCACTGTTTAACTGTAGCCTCCAGACAGTTTTTGTGCCTCACAAATGGAGAATGGCAACTGTCATTCCTTCGCACAAAGGCAGGCCATCTACGGACTGATAAGCATCACTAGTCTCATATGCAAAGCCATGGAAAGAATTATCTTTGAAATGATCAGTAATGACACAGGAAACCTCCAGGCACTGGATCTGACCCAGTGTGTGTTTTTTCAAGAACACTTCATGCCTATTAAATGTGGTGGACTTCTTTGAGAAGGTCACCAAGGCAATAGACAGAATAATGGTTCACACTGCCTACCTTGACCTGGCCATGCCTAGATGTAATTCACATATTTTTTAAGCATTGTTTCTCTTGTCTGACTTAGATTACTGAAGACTTTTGATTTATCCAACCTTTTATAATAACTTTTTTTCCAATGTTGGATTTCTGTGCTGCCTTGATCAGTATCAGTGGTGTAATAGGTAGACTATGGGTTCTATTCCCTAGCAGGTAGATGGATTGCTGATACTGCAGTGCAGCATAATGGAGTTGCTGCACTCCTGACTATGTTTTCCTTCAGATGAGATGTTAAACCAAGGTCCCATCTGCTTGAATGGGGGTATCACAGGTGGTTGTAAGAGCTCTCATGACACCTGGTGAAAAGAGTAAGGGGTTCTTTATTTATATAAAAAAGTAACTCTTATTTACAAAATATTTACATACTTACAAATATTTACACATGTACAAATATATAAATATACAAATCTGTTTGCACATATTCATACTTTCCTTTAAAACCATGATAAATTGTCATTCCTATTAGACCCCCACTCCTTTTTCCATAACCACCATCTCATTTTACTTAATATTGTTATTAAAATCCATTTGCCATTAAACATAATTATTTTATTCCATATAACCCATATAACATAAAATAACTTTTTATCTATTCATGTAACACAGTATGTACTTCCATTCTTGTAATATCCATATTTAATCACATCCATGCTTATTTTACCCAGTTCTTTTATAGCTTCAAAAATCTTCTTTACATAGTTTCCCCTATAATATTTTACTCTTCTGCATTTCAAAAACACATGTTCTGTAGCTTTGTCTTCTTGACAATGTAAATATATTCTATTACTTTTCTTTTTATATGGAATATTTCCTTTTACTGGTAATTTATCTACTACCAGTGTCCACAAAACATCTTGACATTCTACTTTCTGATTACACCATTTGTTTATTTTTATAGCATCAGTTTTTTCATCCGTTAAATTTTTCCATGGTTTTACATAGTAATGACATTCTTATACCATACTTTTGTATCTCTTTCTATATAACCAATTTGTATTTTCCACAAAAATATTTTTGGTAACATTGTAGTTATTCATTTGTATACTCTTTTTCACCATAACTCAACATTTATCATACTTATATGTATATAGTTTTTCTGCTGATCTCTCATCTTATTCATTTAATCACTTTAATAATTAGTACAAATTTAATGAAGAAGCATATACCACTGGGTTAATTAACCCTAAATCCCTTTCTACTTTATTTACATACAGAACTCCTGGTTTAATCTAGAACCCCATATAAATGAAAAAAAAATCTGCAATAATTCCTTTTCAAATACTGTTGGCAACATAGATACACTTTCCAAATATAGTATTTTCCACATCAGTACTGAATTTATCAAATAAGTTATTTTTTCTGAATGATAATTTGTATGTTCTCCAGAAAAGATGTTTACTTTATTACTTCTATTGTTTTTATCCCATTGAATTCTACTTACATGTTTATTCCCAAATGTTATGCCTAACACACAAATTTCATTCATTGTAAAATATACCCCAGTCTTTACTACCTCACCTAAACCTTTACCTTTTTATTATTTAAAGCCATCTCTATTATCGCTAGACACTTATTTGTGCAAACTATTACTTATTTTATCCAAATTTTGTTATTTTCCAATTATTATAATGTCATTTGCATATGTTAACAAAACTGTAATTTTTAGCCCTTCAGGTGTTATATACCATACCTCCTTCATTTTGTAATTTATTTCACATACTTTCAAATTCATAACTAATGCAAAAAGTATACAACTCACTGGACATCCCTGTCTTATACCACTCTTCATATGTACCTGTTGGTACATAGCCATTTACAAGTATTTTTACTTTATCATACTATACACTAACATACATAATTCCTAACTTTCTCACATATTATATTCTTTGATTATCACCCATAAGATTTCATGTCCAATTGTTTCAAATGACTTATTAATGCCTCCTAACATGATTTTTGCTTCTTCTTTTCTGTTCATAATATTATCCACAATTTCTCTATCATTAGTAATTTTTGACAACCCTTCCCCTTACTAATATACATGCTATCTTCCGTAATATTTTCCATTTTAGTTTCAAATCTCTTTTGTATTATTTTCATAAAGATCTTATAATCATTATTATTCGATACTATTTGTCTCCATTTTTTTAATTCTTTTATATCTTCCTTTTTCTATATAAAATTCTTTGTGCATAAAACCTTCATTTAACCATTCAAAATCTTTAAAACATTTTTTTACCAATCCCTCAAATTGTTTATACATTTCATAGCCTATTCCATCTGTGCCTGCAGCCAAATCTATATTTACTTGTCCTAATACTTTATATAGCGCTTTTAAAAAAAAATCTCCTTTTCCAACTCTTTATTCTGTTTTTCTGTTAACTTTTTTTACTTTCCAGGTTTTTAACACTACCTTCTTTTTTTGAACATTTGTTGTACATATTGTACTACACTATTCATAATCTTTTCCTGACTCTTTCTGTTTCTCATTTTAGATTTTTTTATTTCTCTCATTATGCTATCTTCCTTTACTAATCTGCTTAAGTAACTTGATACTTCTCTTTTACCTTGTAAAATATCTTTGCTTATATAATAATTCTTGTATAGTTTCTTGATTTCTTTCATGTAATTCCTTTTTTTGTCAAAGTACTTTCTATGATTATTTTTTAAATCTTCCAATGCATTATGTTTGTTTATACTTTTCTTTCCTGCTTTTCTAACATTATATTGCCACTGTAAAAAAAAAAACATTTTTATATTTTCCTTAAATATCATCCACCATTCAGAGCATTTTTTATAAAATGTTATCACAGTAATAAGATCTTTCCATAACTGTATTGCTAATCTCTTCCATTCTTCATTCCATTCATTCCCGTTTATCCTTTTTATTACTTTGCCTTTTTTATATATTCCTTGTTTTCTTTTATCTCTAGTCATATTGCAAGATGAAGAAAAAATCCTGTTTCAACTACCTCCCCTTCTCCTATAACTAAACATTCTGATACTATAAAATAATGTATTTCAGTTCTATACATACCCCTTTTGTAAGTCCATGAAGTTTTGTCCCAAAGTTTTAACTTACCACATCTTATAACTTCCAACATTTTTGTTATATCATTTCCTTTCTGTTTATGCTTGCCTTTTAAATCACAGTTAAGGTGTCCTGTTATTATAATATTCATATTTATCACTACATAGTCTAAAATCGGATGAAATAAGCTTTCCCTTTCTTTACTGTTAGTATAAGCATATAATGTTATAATTCAATATACTTTGGGCCGGATTCACGAAGGCTTGCACGGAGTCTAAGAGTAGTGTAAGACTCCATGCAGCCTTCCCGATCCAGGAACAGCCCAAAGTCCGTGTAAGAGTCAAGCTAAAACGGCTCTTACACGGAGTGGGCGTGGATAAGCTAATCACCTCACTTGCAGCCGAATAGCATGCAAATGAGGCTGATTAGCGATCCAGAAGCCAGAACAGCCGATGTAAGAGCCGTTTAGCTGCAGAAATGTACTCAGTTGACAACTGAGTGCGTTTCTCAAAAGCGCAATGGAGCCATGTCAGCTCCAAATAAAGGGTGCATATGTGTCAGGCAGCATGCCAATGGCCAAATATGTGGCCAATGGCAAGGTAACCTGATGCAAATATATGGGAAATATAATTTTTTTGCCGATGTTTAAACCAAGCGCAGCCCAGCAAACGGGCTGCGCTGTATAGAACTATAAAAGCGAAGGTTTTAAACCTACAAATGTAGGTTTTATGCAATACATGGAATGTCAATGCAGGGACCAGCAGAACAAAACCAACATGGCCACCGTGTAGTGGTTGCTAAGGGGAAGCTGAGTCTAAGAGATGTAACTAAGCATTAGTAGGCAATCTGATGCAAATGAGTGTAAGGATACTGAATTCCACTGTCACATAGCAAATGAGCACATTCTGAGTAGTGTAAGAGTTACATAAGGGGAGGAACAGAGTAGGAGATAGGTGACATCACAGGGGAATGGTAGAAAGAAATGCAGTTCATTGGAGGTTAGAGTTACATGACAGATGTCAGACAGATATCAAGGAAAGAGGTGTGCCACTAAGTAAACATGAGAAAGTCAAGAAATGGAAGGTGTACACTGTTGCCTACACCAAAGTTTCTTGCTGGGCGTGTATGCACATGTAGGGCCCACGAAGCCTAGTAAGGCAGTGTCTTGGCGTGTAAGGCAGTGTCTTGGCGTGTAAGGCAGACTAAGCATGTGGGAGCGTGTTGGGAGATGTTTAACACCGTTTGCGTGGGTGTGCACGTGTTTAAAACCGAATAAGCAGATTCTGAACTGTGTAAGTATGTGTGCACGCGTGTAAGCCACTGTGAGCGTGTTTCTGCTGGTTTGCACACGGCTCCACCCTGAGGAAACAGAAAGGAAAAAGGAAGCAACAGATGTAGTAGGAAGTTAGCAGGTGAAAACAATTAGATGCAGGCAATTACACAGGCAGAATACTAGCCCAGCCCAGCACTTAAAACTCTGCAAACAGCAGTGCAGAATGTTTCTCTCAAGAGACACTGCAAGACAGGAGTTAAGTTATCAGAAGTGAAAACTGAAAAAGCTGAACTCAGAGCAGAAATGTTAGGGGCTGCCATAGCTGTCATAATGAGACATAGGCAACTTGCTGAGGGTGGTGACAATGCAGATGGTGCCAGACAACCCACAGTGAGGAGGCGGAGAAGAGTGTACAGGCCCAGGGTCACCTACCACGGGTTACATGAGCTGGAGATAGTAGGCCGCTATAGAGTGGACAGAGACCTCCTGCAGCAAATAGTGGAGCTGTGCAGGCCACGCCTCACACACAGAACCAACAGAGGGGAACCCATCCCAGTGGAAACCAAGGTATGTGTTGGCCTAAGAATACTAGCAACAGGTACCTTCCAGAGACCAACTGGTGATATGATGGGGATATCACAGGCATCAGCCTCCAGGGTACTGCACCAGTTCCTGGATGCCATGTCAGCACATGTCGGTGATCATGTATATTTCCCCAATGCCCATGAGGTATTCGCCAGCAATATGCATCTCTTCCAGCAAATAGCGGAATACCCTGAGGTAGTGGGTGCAATAGACTGCACATACGCATCAAAGCACCAGCCGGTGAGCAGGGTAGGGCATACATCAACCGCAAGGGCTTCCCCTCCATCAACTGCCAGGTCGTGTGTGATGCCCAGGGCATAATAATGAATGTGTGTGCTGGCTGTCCTGGGAGCTACCACGATTCCCACATCTGGCATTTGGCAGCTGTACCAGACATTTGCCAATGGGGACATCCCACAGACACCTAGTGGGGATGCAGGTTATGCACTGGAGCCGTGGCTAATGACACCCATCAGAAATGCGCACACACCTGAACAGGAACGCCATAATGAGGCACACGCACAAACACGTAATGTAATAGAGCATGTGTTTGGGCTGCTCAAATCACGGTTCGGTGTCTGGACACATCTGGTGGAGCCTTGCAGTACACACCAACTACATGTACCCAAATAGTCATGGTATGTGCTATGCTACATAATATGATCTTGTGAAAACAGCTGCAGCAGGACCAGCATAGGGCTGGGCCAAACAGCCCCCCACCATTGCCAAGGCCATCACAGGCAGAGCGTGACTCGGAGGAGGAACAACCTGAGCCTGCCCCAGTAGGCAGAAGGAGGCGTGCCCAGTATGCCCTGGCCTTGGCAAAGAGGCAATGCATAGCACATACATTGGCTCAGTAAGAACCTTGGGAATGATACCCCTCTCTGACTCACTCATATAGTAACAGGGATGCCTAACATGACACAACCTGCTCTCAAATATGTACAGGGAAGTGTAATATGCGCATCCAACAGAGACAGCCCTGCAGCACCACCTGAGGCATGAATGCTATGTGTTAAGTAATGTAACACCATGTACTATATGCACACCTGAGGACCCTGACTAACATCCTACCCTCACCAAGCATCATGCCACAACATGACAATGAGATGATCAAGTGCAACAATTGACTGAAGTATCGCAGTTAGTCAAAGGGGACCCAATGTGTGCCAGTCTGGGATGACATGCTGAGCATGACATGATGCACCACCTGCTAGGACTGGCATGCACCTATCGGAGCAGGCCGTATGGATACTGGCAAAGGCTGTTGTCACCCACAGTGTGCCCTGAATAGGTAAGGCTCAAAACACAAACCTATCTCCATAAGTACCAGAAGGGATAAGAATAAGATAAGGGATAAGTTGAAACAGCAAGATGCATGCAGTCTAAACTCACCCAGTATGGAGAATGTTGATAACTGTGCTGTAACAGAAAACTGAGGCAAGGCTCACAACAGCACCCTAACACTACCAGGTTACACCTCATACTGTGCTGTACAGCCTCAAAACTTGGAACAAGCTACAAAAGGAGGGTGACTAGCAAGAATTGTCAAGGATAACCACACCCCCATGTCGGTACCACAACAAAAGCAGCATGGACTAGCCATGCTCAAGTAACAGTGGCTAAAACTGCCCCCCAGTTTATAGCCTGCTACAGACTACTGTCCCAACACCAGGAACTGCATCCGGCCTATGCTGGAATACATGAATATATCAAGTCCTCCAAACCACATTATATTGGGTGACTGCAAATACCCAGATATAGACTGGGAGCATTATACTAGCTCCAACAGTGTAGGACAAAAGTTCATAGAATCCACAAACCAAAAGGCCCAGGAACAATGTACCACTCCCACAAGAGGGGTAAGCATACTGGATGTGATAATCAGCAACATGGGTACTGGATGGCAAGACGAGAAGTGTATTGCTCACTGGTAAAACCAGACCATAGAGTAATCACACTGGATATACAAATCCTGACCACAGTCCCTGGCCGGAAAACCACAGTGGAAAACATGTGTTAAGCAATATTTGCACTCCTCCAAACTGATGTGGAATCCATTAAAGGTCCCGTGCAGGTGCAAAATATGGGCCACACCTCAGAACCTGTAATACAGCCATTCCATGAACACTGCCAGGAATGCTTGGATTATGCAGTCCTAAATTAAAACAAGACACAGTGCCTAAATCTGGCATGGTGGACACCAGCCATAACCAAAACATGCAAGAGAATGAGGAAGCTACTACATGATAGAGCAAACATGAACAATGAAGTAATCACTGATCAGTAGTATGGCAATAAAATCTGTCCACACATGCAATCCACTAAGGCCAGCCACAACAAGTGGAATCTGTGAATCCTGAAGCAATGTTACACCTGCCCCAAGTACACAGACAACCCCCAACTCCACCCAAAAAATACAAATATATGTGAGAAATGCAACCATCCATCCAAACTGGAGGCTGAACTCCCTCAACTCAGTACTCCCAAAACAAGTCAGTAGGAGAAGGTAACCACACACACCACAAACACACTCCCACATAGACCTATCACAACTGCAAACCAAACACATAAACACAGAAAAACATTCCCGGAGGCACAAATTACAAACACAGCACACCAACAGAGGCCTCTAAAATAGACACCCAATCAAACAGCCTCCAAACATAGCACATGCAACACATAGCACACAAAGCTGGTGTGCCAAACAGTCACAGGCCAGAAGGTGAAACAACATGCCTGATACAGTTGTAATAGGTGACTCCATAGTCAGACACACTGCTGTCCCACACACCAGACTGAACAAGGGAAAGGGTACAGTAAGCTGCCTGTAGGCTGCCACAATATGCCACATAACAGAAGTATGTAGGTCACTCCAAAGCAAGTAGAAATATGATGCAGTCATAGTCCATGCTGGTGTGAATGACCTGAGATGTACTGCCCTAGACTACATGAAAAGAGACATAGATGAGCTATCTGATTATGTAGTCCAGGCCGGTATGACACTCACCGTTCGCAGCATCCTACCCTTACCAAGAATAATGCCACAGTACAAACATGGAATGATCAGTCATAGCAAGTGGCACACTTACTGGTGTCATTCCAAGGGGATCCAATGTCTGTCTGCTTGGGATGTCATGCTTGACAAGCCACGCAGCTGCCTTGGGATGGCCTGCACCTGTTACCCTGGGTCTGAATATTGGATAAGGCCTTTGCCACCTCCATAGAGCCTTTTGTAGGCAAGGCTGAAAAGACTGACCCACCACCCTAGAAAACATAAGTGGGAAGAAACATATGGGAAATGCTGACCAATGCCAGATGTGTACACCCCAATATGCATGCAGGCGAGGCCATCCCCAGAATGGAGAACATCGATGTCTGTGCAGTGACAGAAACCTGCTGCAAGCCTCCTGACAGCACACCAGCACTACCAGGTTATACCACGTATCATGTGTCATGGCCCCAAAACCTGGAACAAAACATAAAAGGAGGGTGAGTATCCATAGTCAGCACAGATACCCATACGTCCAGGTAACTGACAATGCACAAGGCATTGGAGTTCACCCATGTGCAACTAACTGTAGGCAAGACTGCTGTGCAGTCTGTAGCATGCTACAGACTGCACTCTCACACACAATAACCCCATCCAGCCGTCCTGAAGACACTGGATAGTATGAATGTCCCACCAAATACCAAACAAGGTACCACAAATTACCACATAGGTGGTAAACCATTATGTATGGAAGGAGTAACCAGGGACCTAGGGGCACAAGTGGACAGTAACCTGTTATGTGACACCCACATTGCCAATGTGGCTAGGAAGACTGTCTACATTTGACACCGTATCAGGAAAGGAGTCACATCTACGGCAACAGAGGTCATTGTGCCCCTATACTTTTCTCTAATCACACCCATAATCTAGTACAATGCCTCATATGGGATGTACCTTACCTGACACCTGCAGCAGTTAGAAAGACCTCAAAGGTACCTCACCAAGAGGATAAAGGGTCTCAAATATATGTCATATGCTGCCTGGCTGTAGACACCCCAGCTGAATCCAGTCACATACTGCCTACACAGAGGCATTGCATGCCTGTTGTAGGAGGCCATGCCCATCACAGGAGTAATGGACATGCTCCACCCCAGAAAACTCAAATCCATCAGAGCTGTGAGAGTGAGAGATGTCAACCTCAACAAATGATGAAATAGGATGTGCTGGTGGGACAGATGCATAATCCAGAGGCTCCCCACACCCTGGACCAGAATCCCACTCCATGTTAGGCAGAGCCCCTCACTGACACTCTTCAACAGGAATCTTGCCAAGTGGATGGATGATTGTAGAGTTACACTGGGGGTCTTCACTGTGTCATGTCCAGACAGAGGCACAGCAAAGCAAATCATAAATGGCCATAATATTCACATAGCAAGGGGTGTCAAAAGCCACACACACTCTGGCTAGGCTAACAAATGCCCAGGGTGGATAGCCTAGTATGAACCTATGAACCTATGAAGATACAAATTGTACAGGACACTAAGGATAATCCCAAGGCTTTCACAACTGATGGTAGGAACCATGTTGGGAATCCACAGATATGCCCTGAATCACACAAATATCACAAACACACACACATATTGCCAACATACATCCTGACAGGTGCAGTGCAAAGACCCGAATGCAGAGTATCTATCCCAGAAGACTGCTGGCCCCTGACATTGCAGATGCTGAGGTAACAGCCAACATCTACAAAGCAAAACACACAGCAGCAATGGTATGAGATGGTGTCCTGGGCTTAGTGCAACATGGACTCCAAGATGAATGGAATGCCAAACCACACTACTGCTCAATGTCAGCCTTACCACAGAATATGTACCCAAAGAGCAGTGTACAACAACAGTGGTCCTTCTCAACAAAGGTGTTGCCTGAATGGATACTGAACACTACTACCCCAGAATCCTGAGAAGCTCGGTTAGCACAGCTATGGAAAGGATCAGCATGTACCACAGACATAAAGATATTGGGGACCTACTGACACCGGACCCAACCCAGTGTGGCCTTCTCAAGTGCAGATCCTGCCCATAACCATGTTTGACTCAATTGAAACAGTCATTAAGGTCATTGATGAGGGCAATGTGCTCCACACAGTGTAGCTGGACCTTGCAAAGGCTTCTATACAATACCCTACGTGTTCATTATAGATAGGCTCACCAGCTTAAATATAAACCCACATGTCAGTAGAGGGGTTGCAAACCAGACCAAGGACAGAATAGACATGGTCAGACATGCTGCAGCCATGTCAGACTACAAACCAGATATAACTGGCATCCCACAAGGCTTTGTCCTGGGATCTCCCTCGTCTGGTATATATGTCCCATAGGTACAGGCAAACATGGAAGGACTGTGTCCGAACATGTTTGCAGAGGACTACAAACTGCTCACCTCATATGATCCACCAGCTGACACAAGCATCCCACAAAAGGGCCACATAGAAACAGACAACTGGTGCCATAGCCATGTCAGCAAGCTAAGTGCATAAACGTGTTTAGTCAACTCCCGTGGATATACAGTAAGTGCCCACCAATTACCACATAGGTGTTAACCCATTATGTAGTTAACATGTAATGAGAGACCTGGGGACACAAGGTGATAGATATCCTGCATTGGACAAACATTTGCTGTAGTGTTTACAGAAACATACCATATACCCACCTAATCATGAAGGCTGTCAGATCTAGATAAGGGGAGGTCATTGTGGCTCTGCAGTCATCCTTCATCAGCGGTACAATTGACTACAATAGCCCCTGTGGGATGTACCTCAGCAGACACCTCCATCAACCGTAAAGTCCTCAACAGTACCTCATCAGGAGTATCAAAGAGCTTGCACAGATGCCATGTGTTGCCTGTGTTGCTGGCATCAATAAACATGCTGCACCTTGTACATTCTGAATGGCAGTGAGCTATGCACATGAGAGACCTGAACCCCAGCACTGACTTACATAGGACAAGCTGTACTGCGTGATCCATAACACAGAAGCCACTCCCACCCATGAGTGAACCCCCAGCACAGGCTACCCATAGAGTCACTTATCAATCTTCCTCAATAGGAATCTTGATGAGTGGATGGGAGATGGTAGATTTATCCTTGGTATCACTGTCATGTCACAGGTAGACAGAGGCACAGTATACTAACCATGACATATGTCATGGCAAACTCCACTTACAATGTGTGTTGAAGGACAAACACACTCTCCAACTAGCATTAGACATGGACTAGGGCACATCGCTAGTGTTTGCAAATGTACACCTATGTTGTGGAATACACTACCAATGTTGGACAAGCCTGATTTAAGTAGTTCATATCTGAACAGAATGCAACATGGTCAGATGTACACAACTGGCCCCTAACCAGGCTGTTGTGCCCACTATCGAAATGTAAAGCAGTGATAGCAGTAAAGCCCAGGATACTGTCCACCACAGTCAAAGTACTACCAGTACACTATACAGTACTACAGTGTTAGGTCAGTGTGAAAGGATGTTGACAACTGTATGCAAAGTATCCCATGCAAACACTGCAGGCACAGTATAATCCTGTTGTGTTCACACACAAAGCAGTTGTACAGTAACTACACAACATGACACACAACACACAACCATAAACGGGTGATAGTTGTTGAAGTTCACACTCATCCACAAATGTGGTGGGCTGCAGAGTCCAACATATGGAATGCTCACACTGGGCATGCTCACACACTTTGACAACATGCCATGGGAAGGCTGAACTGGGCATGCTCACACACCTAAGCCAAATCTCGGTTTAGCAGTTGGACACACATATCTGGTATTGTTATGTGTTATTCCAGGAACCAACCACATTACAGCAGTCTGCCCAGTGCACACAGTTAAATGACTACAGAGACATACGTGATATAGTGGATCCCTCCCATATGCAAACATCTTCCACAGATGCACAAGTTGTTCATACAAACAGGGAATGCTATGGCAATAAAGATGTGCAAACAGTCTATCAGCAACAAATAATGTGCATTTGACAATTAAACATATGGGTGTAGAGGTCAACACTAGGCCGTTTGCCCTAGGGAATGACAGCTTAGCCAGAGTGTGCTTGGTGTCTGCCTCCCCACAGGATGCACATTCCCCTTTCTAAACACAGATGATGTCAGCACCCTATAAGTACAGCAGGAGAAAAGAAACTTCCCAGTAATCCGAATAGCGCTCTGCTAATGCGTCTGTCTCAAGTGTCATAACATAGTTAGGTAGGGGTTTCAAATCCTGCAAATGCTCAGTGTGTGTGTGTGTGTGTGTGTGGGGGGTTGGTGTGTGTGGCGTTGGTGTGTGTGTAAGTCTGTGGGAGAGAAATGTCCCTTTTGGCAACTAGGAAAACACACTACAGGATGCACATTCCCTTTCTAAACACCGATGATGTCAGCACCCTATAAGTACAGCAGGAGAAAAGAAACCTCCCAGTAATGTGAATAGCGTGCTCTGCTAATGCATCTGTCTCAAGTGTCATAACATAGTTAGGTAGGGGTTTGAATCCTGCGAATGGCACGTGTGTGTGTTTGTCTGAGGGGGGGTTTGTGTGTGTGAGGGAAATGTCCCTTTTGGCAACTAGGAAAACACACTACAGGATGCACATTCCCTTTTCTAAACACTGATGATGTCAGCACTCTATAAGTATAGCAGGAGAAGGGAAAACTCCCAGTAATGCAAATAGCGTGCTCTGCTAATGCATCCGTCTCAAGTGTCATAACATAGTCAGATAGGGGTTTGAATCCTGCAATTGGCAAGTGTGTGTTTTTGGCTGAGGGGGGTTAATGTGTGTGAGGGAAATGTCCCTTTTGGCAACTAGGTGAACAGACTACAGGATGCTCATTCCCTTTTCTAAACACTGATGATGTCAGCACTCTATAAGTACAGCAGGAGAAGGGAAAACTCCCACTAATGCGAATAGCGCGCTCTGCTAATGCGTCCGTCTCAAGTGTCATAACATAGTTAGGTAGGGGTTTAAATCCTGCGGATGGCAAGTGTGTGTGTTTGTCTGAGGGGAGTTTGTGTGTGTGAGGGAAATGTCCCTTTTGGCAACTAGGAAAACACACTACAGGATGCACATTCCCTTTCTAAACACCGATGATGTCAGCACCCTATAAGTACAGCAGGAGAAAAGAAACCTCCCAGTAATGCGAATAGCGCACTCTGCTAATGCGTCCGTCTCAAGTTTCATAACATAGTTAGGTAGGGGTTTGAATCCTGTGAATGGCACGTGTGTGTGTTTGTCTGAGGGGGGTTTGTGTGTGTGAGGGAAATGTCCCTTTTGCCAACTAGGAAAACACACTACAGGATGCACATTCCCTTTTCTAAACACTGATGATGTCAGCACTCTATAAGTATAGCAGGAGAAGAAAAAACTCCCAGTAACGCAAATAGCGTACTCTGCTAATGCATCCGTCTCAAGTGTCATAACATAGTCAGATAGGGGTTTGAATCCTGCGATTGGCAAGTGTGTGTTTTTGGCTGAGGGGGGTTAATGTGTGTGAGGGAAATGTCCCTTTTGGCAACTAGGTGAACAGACTACAGGATGCTCATTCCCTGTTCTAAACACTGATGATGTCAGCACTCTATAAGTATAGCAGGAGAAGGGAAAACTCCCAGTAATGCAAATAGCGTGCTCTGCTAATGCAGCTGTCTCAAGTGTCATAACATAGTCAGATAGGGGTTTGAATCCTGCAATTGGCAAGTGTGTGTTTTTGGCTGAGGGGGGTTAGTGTGTGTGAGGACAATGTCCCTTTTGGCAACTAGGTGAACAGACTACAGGATGCACATTGGCCTTTCTAAACACTGTTCAGCAGAAGGCCATGGCTCTGGCACAAGTTGTCTGTTGCTATGATGCCCCTTTGGAAGATGCTTGTGTCAGCTGGAGAGTCGATTATGGTGGCCAGTTTGCAGTCATCTGCATATTTGGGCAGCCACAGTCCGTCCGTGTTGGCCTGTACCTCCAATAAATATATACCAAACAAGAGGGTCCCAGGACTGAGCCTTGTGGGACACAACCCGTAACTGTTGTGGGGTCTGGCATGGCTCCAGCAATGCTAACCATGTGGGTTCTGTCCTTGAGCCACTGTGCAATCCATCTAGTGACATAGGGGCTTATATTTAAGCTGGTGAGCTTCTCTAGAATGCCCAAGTGGGGTATTGTTGTGAAGGCTTTTGCAAGGTCCAGGTAGGCTGTGTGAACCACCTTCCCCTCGTCAATGGCCTTGGTGACTGTTTCAAAGAAATCAACCGGTTAAACCTGGTAGTGCTGGTGTGCTCTCAGTAGCCCTGAACCAGGCATTTGTTACTGCACAGATATCGATGTTTTCCATGCCAAGGAGTGTTTTGGGTGCATGCATCTGGAGGTTTAGACTTCTGGCATTGGGTAGCATTGCTCTTAGTTTCTTATCCCTTGTGATACCTATGAAGGTGGGTTTGTCATTTGAGCCCTGCCTAACATAGGCACTATGGGGTAGCAAGAGCCTTTGCCAATATCTGAAAGCCCAGGGTGACAGGTGCAGGCCGTCCCTAGCAAAGCAGGTAGTTCAACAGAAGATGAATGTGTGAAGGTGTAGTGCCTGTGATTAGTTAGCAGTAGCATATATGACTGCTCACGTGGACACATGCCAGGTAGGTCATATGCACTGTGTCACAGGCAATGTACATGTGAACAGGACAAACAGTGACATCCTGTCAAGTGGGACATGGACATACATATAGTAGGCTATGCAGATGGCACTAGGAGTCCACAGAAGCTCTATAACTATGCATTGCAGGTGTGATCAGTATTCCAGGGTAATTGCAAGCAAACATGCATGCAAACAAAGCTACAGTAAACAGGGCTGCATGTAGTCCATTGTACAACAAACAAGCTGTACCAGTTCCAGTAGGTAACACTGCAAATATGCAGGCACTATGCACATGTACATGGAAATACATGGGTCAGATGGCTAGGGTCCAGTCTCAGTGCACACAAGTGTACAGACCATGTACTGTCAGGATGTACAATAACTGGATAGAAACCCATGTGCTCATACCTGCAGTAATACACATGTCAATAACAGACACTGAGCCTTCACTCAGTGGTTCCATACTTAGTAGGATGTATGCTCCCTGGCCTGCCACCACAGTATCCCTGACATATATGGGGACTCTCCCTCCTGTGACAGTTAGTTATGTGTGTTGGGGCTGTCTAGCATGGTATGAGATGTGAGCATGCAGTGCAAGGGTGCTCCTGTGTGTCCTGTACCAGTCGTGTAGTACTGCACACATATCAACATCCTCAAACATCTGCAATGCAGAGTCTAGTGTGGGCAACATGCCACTTGCAATTTACATGTCCATCATTGTGTATTACTACATTCATTACCCTATCCCCTGTGCTACCTATGTATGTAGCCTTCTGTTGACATCATTACCACCAGTATGCCAACATGTGCAGATGATACACTATGGTACTTACCATGGGTGTAGACAACAGGACATGACAATCACACACTTACTGCATCAGGCATGCTGTGATATACCCACAATTAATTCAGCACACAGTACAGTTAACAACATGATACTATTACTACACATCTATGTGGTCACCCTGTGCATCAGCAACATGTTAACCTGTACCTGCACAGTTGTTACAGATTGCAGGAGGTGGCACAGTTTCATCATATGCACAGGGTGTGAACCTGCTATGCCTGAGTCAGCCACTCATACCACCAATTGACATGTATGTCTATGTGTGTTGGTGAGGGACAGCAGTAGAAGGTGGGGCAATGTTGATGCAGTGTGTGCGTGTATGCGGTAGCCCTAGGTGTTGTTAATTTGCATGTGTGTATGGATGCACACAGTTCCACCTCATGGCTGCCATATACTGGTGTTTGTGGACAGCCACAGACTGTACCTGCCAGGTCATACAGATCAGTGTCTCTGGCCACGGACACGGTACCTGTGCCTTGCAGGGGTGCTACAGACCATATCCGGTACCAACCCAGACTGGGTACTGTCATCAGAAGCAGGTGTTCGTTGACTGGACACAGGTCCCTGTTGGGCCTGGCCAGAGCCACGTGCACGTGGTCTCCTGGGGCGGTCTGATGACAGCACAGACCCAGCATTGCTGGGGCTGCTGCTGGCACTACGGGGGCAGCCGCGGCCCTGTTGTCGCCCGTGACGACTGCCAGCTGCTGCTGTTGCTGGCATACGGCCACGTCGACGCCTCAACCGCCCACCATCGCCCTGGCTCATGGACATGTAGTTGTGGAACCGGTCTAATATGTCCCCACAATGTCTGTCTATGACATTGGTGAAATCACGGATGGCAGCCGCAATGTCACACATACTGTCAGTCATGGCTGTGCGACATGCTGCCAGCTCCCTCAGACCCTGTCTGGTGTACCGTTCCATAAGTGACTGTGCCTGCATGACAGTCCGAAACATAGCTGAGGTTGTAAGACCTCTGTGGGCACGTCTGACAAGGGCAGTACGCCCATGGATGCTCCCACGAGAACCCCTGGACATCTGTCTGTGTGGTACCATCTCTGGGCCATGCCCATGGCTGCTGTGTGGTGAGGCATGTGCCACAGATACCACATTACCCTGGTCAATGCCCACTGTATGCTGTCCATCACCTAGGGACAGTGGTGACAAAGGGTGTATTGGCAGGATAACTGTGCGCATTGATGGGGTCGACAGCTGTGTACTGTCAATCGGCTGACCAATGGCGGACCCTGGCATACCTTCCTGTGCCATTACGCAGATGTCATCATTATCAGTACCCACGGCACCTGACTCAGGTTCCCTGCTACATGAAACCAGAGCAGCAACAGAACCTGTGGGAAGGAAACAGGAAGCACAGTTTACAATGTCTACACATTACCAGCGATGCACACATGCACAGGTGCACACATGCACACATGCACAGGTGCACAGGTGCACACATGCACACATGCACAGGTGCACACATGCACAGGTGCACAGGTGCACACATGCACAGGTGCACACATGCACAGGTGCACACGTGCACAGGTGCACATATGCACACGTGCACAGGTGCACAGGTGCACACATGCACACATGCACACAGTTTCACACAATTGTACAGTACTCAGTATGCGTGATATCAACACACAGACACAGACACACCTACATGCATACAAAGAGCACTACTAAGTGAGCCAAATAGTACTATTACTATCAACACTATTACAGGAATTGTTAATACACACTCACCAGCATGGATAGGCTGCATTGCTGTTATACCAGAGGGTCCTGCAGACGTGAAGAAACTAATGTTAGTGGGCACAACTGTGCCATTGTTACTGAGTATGATACAGGTCAGGAGTACAACAGTCGCCTTTCACAGGTCAGCAGCTAATATTGAGGATATCACACTTGCACATTAAATACTATGGTGACAGCTACAAACCAAGGGCACACCTCACACATGCATTAACTACCAGTGTACACAATAGTCAACTATACATATGGCATATTACCTGCACGTTCACTGTCTTGCTGCTGTGTGGCTCCAGCCTCCATCATAATGCATGTCTGCTGCTGTTGTTGTTGCTGGCGGACTGGAGCCACTACACTCATGAGTAGTCTCTCCAGTCTGGTGAGTGGGGGATGTGTAGCCACCCCACCACCTGTGGCGACCTGTTGCCTGTGGATATCTGACGCACGCTGACGGACATGTCTGATTAAATCACTGCAGTGATGTCGTACCTGCTCATATGTCCTATTATGCATGCCTATGTCATTTACCCGACGGGCAAGGTCTTGCCACAGTGCAGCCCTCTCCTGCTGATTCTGGCTGGTGCGGGAAAAGAGTATTGCATAATCCTGCACCAGGCTCTGGTGTATCTCCTTATCCTCAGTTGTGGAGTAGGTGGGATTCCGCTGGTGGGCCATGTACCTGAGAAAGAAAATAACCTGGTATCAGCAATATATGTCAGCAGAATTTGGCACACATACTACACATGCTACTCGACTGTTATGATACAACATATCTCACATATGTAGCATCTGTCTGTCTATTGGTGGATACACATGTAGATGGCCAGGTATCAGTGCTCGGCCAGCAACTGTGCAACAGTACCTGGCAGACTCCATACGACATACTACCAAACCCCAGCAGTCAGAACACTGATTCAGGTCAAGAGCACCTCCTCACTCTGGGGGTTTGTATCTAGGTACTGTATGGCCTACATCGTCAACTACTGTGAGCTGACCACACACTGATTGCCCTGGATATACATATCCCACCTCCACCACCAGCACAAACGACTATAGTGCATAACATTACAGATACAAACTTTACACTTTGTAACAGTGATATGGTATCCTTTCAGCCCACTGGGCCAGTGGCAGATACAACCCACAATGCTGACCCCTACACAATTGCTTTCTACAGACATCTCCGAGAATGCATGGATCATGCAATCCCATATATGACCAAGACACTCTCCACAAAGGGACAGCATCCTGTCTGGTGGACCCCAGCCATAGACAGATTGTATTACAGAAGATGGAAGCTACTGCAAGACAGAGCATAATTCACTAAAGGGAGGGCATGTCTGAGCAGCACTGGTAAGGATCTATTTTCCATCATACAAAATACATGGGCAACTTTGAGAGGTAAATCAAGAGTGACACTACAGATAACCAGAAGGCCTTCTTCAGTTATGTTAGCAACCTGGTCAGGAGCCATCCTCTATGCCCATAGGTAGTACACCACAACAAATATTCCACTGACACCACAGATATCGACAACATTGTGGCAGACAGGTTCAGTGCAGGTGTCACCCCGCCCTCTCCCCCGAAATAAGGCATAGTTATCCCAGCTGACTGTAACCTGCCTGTCATCACAGATGTCCAGGTGAGAGACACCCGCAGGACAGCAGAATACACAACATGGATGGGACCTGATGGTATCCCCAGTTGCATGCTACATAACCTCTGACAGGAGCTAAACACACATATAGAAGTGCTATGTAACACTAGCCTGACTACAGGATATGTACCTGTACACTGGCGCACAGCAGCAGTGGTTCCACTCCATGAAGGAGGCACCTCACCATACCATTACAATACAACACAATACATTACATTACAATACAATACTATACAATATGCTATTGCCCCTGTGTCTACAGCAGCATACTGTTCTGCTACCCTGACCATTGTGGCACATGTGGTGTGATGATACCTGCTGCTGTCACACAGTTACACAGGGTGACTCATATGGCATATTACCTATCTGACTAACATTCAGCAGGGGTATGTGTGACATGTACTCATGGGGAGTCTTGCTTCTTAACACTGTGTGGTTTATTGCAGGGTATGTCTTACCTGTGGGTAGGAACTCTTACCTCCACATGTGCACACTATTGCAGTGGCACGGACGACACACAGCAGACATTTAGGTTGTGGATGGTGGGAGGTGTTACTATGGTTGTTAGACATCTGTCATGGGTGTGACTTCCATATGTAAATGCGGGAGTGGTAACCTCTATGTGGGTAGCATATGTGTACTCTGTGGTGTTGTCAGACACTGTGCATTGGTAATGTGTTTGAGTGCATTGTCACAGTGTTGTACATGTCACTGTGTCCTCCTCCATATCTGTAGCTGTCATGTGAGGTCCATACCATGGCATCCATTATGTGGTGTGGAGGGGTACACCGACCTACATGTCCATACCTGACTCACCATGTCCGCTGACACATACCATGTGCAGGTATTCCAGGGATAGTGTGCCACTGTGAATATCATTGGGGCCACTATTGTACACATTTCTGACCCTGCTCACCCCTGACACATGCAGTGGTGGGCAGCCAATCACATATCTGGTGGTTACTGGTGTAGGTGATCTGGAATGTGGTATGGTACTCCGGATTTGACACTGGTGTTCACTCCATGCCTTTGTCACCAGGCACCTGTTGCAATACATCTGTACACATGTGCCCCACTCAGAATTTATATACATCTCTCTCTCTCTCTCTATATATATATATATATATATATATATATATATATATCTATATATATATATATATATATATATGTATATAGATATATCTATATGTATATATATATATATATATATATATATATATATATATATATATATATATATATGTCCATATACATATACACATATATATATTGATGTACATATATTGCTATAGATGTGGAGGGGGCACAGAGGGGTGTGAGTGACAGAGGGGGTGGGACAGGCTGTGTTGCAGGTCGTCATATACAGTCATACCTGTAGGTAGTCAGATCAGTCTGTCTATGTATATGTATCTACATATATCTATATATGTATGTGTGCATTACATAGATATGTTTGTACAATATTCTATCTACATCTACGCATATCATATATATATATATATATATATATATATATATATATATATATATATATACACATACATATGTTGACATACATACATATCCATATGTTAGACAGGTATATCAACATATTTGTCTACCATACTGTATACACACACTAACATACTGCTAAACATACATAACTGTGTAACCTACTTTGTACATGGCACTACAACCTACAATCAAACAACATTGATATGTGCACATAGATGCTCTCACATACAAATGTATGTACAGCCTTCACTGATAGTTGCTGTATGTCCCCTGCCCTTTACACATCTTCATATACATATGGATACAGACCAATGACACATATGGAGGGTTCACAGTATGTAGACCTTTATAGTATTACTTTACATGACCTGTGTTTGTCACAGCTGCTTGTGTTGCTGTCTGGTTCTCTGTCCTGCTGCTCCACTTCCCAGTTGTCAGCTTTCAGGTAGCTGTTGCTGAACAATTTGTTTCTGTCTGCTTAATTGCAGTTTTCTCTGTCTCTGTCTCTCTCTCTCTCTCTCTCTCTCTCTCTGTCTGTCTCTCACGTCCTTCTCAGGGTGCAATGAAAGTATTGCATGCGTGGACATGGAGTACAGCATACTTTTGTAGGTATCTGCATATGCCCATGTGATGGCCTCTGCACCAATTGTTAGCCAGCATTTGCTAATTGCATGCAGCCAGTTGTGTACTGATTGCAGTTCTCACTGTGATTTCAGAACAGTGCTATAAAAAGGTTGTGAGATAGGCGTAGCCCTTTCAGATGTTAAGGGCAGGGACCATGCTGTTATGCTGTGGACAATGTTCTGTGAGTGTAAAGGTTGGTATCTCTCTCATATTTCCAGGTGTGTTGTAGATTAACATTACTCCATTCATTTCTCCAGTTTCCTGTACTAACTGTGTATGTACACTGACACCTACAACTACTACTACTGTTAATGTGTGTGTGTGCTTTCCTTTCACTTTTGCTTGCACTCTGTTGCTAAGGCTTCAATAGTTGCCCTTTACAGTCACTACTTGTATGCCTGCTAGGTGTCTTGACTGTAGTGTGCTGCTGTAGCTTTCCTATTTTCCATGTACATTCACACTTTGGAATGCTTGCTATATCTGCTAGGGTGTTACAGCATGCAGTGTGGTCTGGCCATGGTGTGGGCCTTGACATCTATTAGGGTATTTGAGTATGCTGCTGAGCAGGCCCCAGAGACTTTCAGGTTCATCTGTTATGTGCCTCATGGAATGGTACATATCAGTGGGGTACACCCATTAAAATGTCTGGTATGCTGCAGTTGTGACTGTGGGTTAGCATGAGCATATGTATTACTACACTTTTTCTGCCATGCAAGTGGTGAATACTTTCCGGACTCCATAGTTACCATTGCATGTGTTACACCTTTCTGCCTACTGTTTGTACATTTCACATGGGGTCTGTGGGGCATCCCTGTAAGTCATTCACTGTTGCTATGTCTAGGCTCTTAACTATTCAAATATGGTGATGTTGGACCCGTCATGTGTACAGATATTTGCAGGTTGTCCACATTTCTGCCTCATAATTTGGTCAATATCTCATGCACACCTTTTTCTGGCAAGTCACTCTGGGCTAAAGTCAGAATATGGTGACAAACATTCAAGTTCCAGACTGCATACCCTTCCAAATATCCCACAAAGTGTAGACCCTGTTACTTTCTGAACTGTCTGCGTTTGTTGTAACATTATTTGTAATGTGTCCCTGGTTTTGGGCCTTTGCTCCACATATTTTATTACTTGGTCCAGATGTGTTCCTGTAAGAGGTTGTGGGGTAGGGGCAGTGCTTATCCTGCTGTGAGTATGTGTGTGTCTTGCAAGGTGCTATAGTGACATTATTACCTACTAGCTTCCAACTAGCATGGCTGTTTCTGTTCACACACTACTATAATGGAAATCCACCAGTTTTGTTAGTAATTCTAAACGTCATGCTTTGTGTACTACACATCTATATTCCCTTTACATTCATTCCTACTGTTACATGATATATTTACTTTAGCACAATGTTCTTGTATAAGAGTCATGGCTTAGTGGTAAGTCATGCAGACTACAGTTGCCAAGGTCCTGGGTTCGGGACTCACAGTGGGATTTTATTTTGCTTTTGAACTGTGTACAGGACCTGTCAATCAAAGTGACTAAGGCACTTTTAAGCAGTTGTAACCAGGTTAGCGCTGGTTTGCGGAGCTCACGATGCACACTGGCGGTTAGCTCCGTGCACACAAGCGCACACCTGATTACAACCACTTAAACGCTTACTCTTGCGACACCCGCTATTTTCCTTGAAAGAAAAGAAAATGGGGAGACAGGAAAGTGGTGAAAAAGGGGTCACAAAGAGGGTAAGACAGTAGGGAAACAAGCTTGGGATGTGCAGGAGGGATGTAGGTAAGGCCCATAGCTGCCCATTTCTTCATCAGCAACAGCTGTGCATATATATGTAATTTGGTGTGACATTTGAAACCTTCCACCCCTGAGAGAGGTGTCAGGACAACAATAATACTTGTTGTACAGCCAATTGGAATTGATAGGTTCCATGTCCAGTAGACATGTGTGCGGAATGGGCAGCTATGTATGGGGCGTAATTTATTTGTGGGTACAGAGTGCCCTTTTTTTTTTTTTTCAGGTGAGAGTGGTATGTCAGGTGAAGGTAGTCGGTACAGCTGGGGAGGTAGGTTGGGTAGGTTAACAGACAAGACAAACAAGATGCATACAGGGGCGGTGTATGACACGTGTGGGGGGTTACACAATTGACGGGGACGGAGGTTTGGATATCCAGAGCCCATGAGCCCACAGATGGCAACAGTGGAACTGATATCCCCACCCATAGGCAGTTGCCACTGTTCCTTCACTGCCCAGGACGGGGCTGTGCTGGGGGCTGTGTAGGTGGGGCAACAGGCATGCCCGTTAGTTGTGCCACCCGTGCCTCGAGCTGGCATAGGGGCTCAAGGACAGAGTCCCGAATCTCCCTACGCACCACAGTCCGGACGCTACGGAGGGTGAGTGGTGGATCTCCTCCGGCCACACTTGCAGAGGGGGGGGCAAGCCCCATCCCCTGCAGCGCTTCCACCCGCAGGTGGCACAGGGCCACCGGAGGAGGGTCCGGACTCAGCACTAGTGCCAGGTGCACTCGCCAGCTGAGGTGGGAGAGGTGGGTCCGCTGGAACCCGCCTTCCCTGTCGTACTATGTTTTGCATCATGTCATGACAGTTTGGGTTAGTGACATATAATACCATTCACAATTAGTTGTAACAGCATGCATTAGTATTCCCATTAACCAAACACCCAGATATTCACACCATTGAACAGCGTGCATAACACAGGCATAATTTGAACAGAAATACACAGTCCAACAACATGCAGGGTTAATTGATGGCAACAGGCCATCAGGTGTGGATATATGAACAGGGCAGATGCATCAACAGACATTTAAATATATATGACCCAACAGGACAAACGTCCAGGGGTGTTAATTGTGATTGCACATACCATTTTCACGTGGAATGGGTTATATGTAGTTATAGGGTGGGGTGAAGAAAGTAATATTAACACCTTCGAATAACAATACATATGCTATACATTTCTAATAGCTACAGTTATATACACACTACTGTTCTAACTACAGTTTCCTATATGTTAACTATTTCAACTTGGTGATAGGACTGTTAATGCAACATCAATATACATTTTATGGTTCTTCATACACATTCATATCTAGCTTTGTTCAGCTACATCAAGGCTACATTTGCTTTATATGGCTGTAGACAAGTGTGGATGTTTGGTATATCAGACAAACATCCTATCTGCATATTGCAGACTGAGAGCAACATATCCTGATTTTGGGATACACATTCCAGATGCAGCAACACTTTGAACAGATTTAGCTGTTTGGTTTTGAATCTGACATGCATTTCATTCTGTCTTGACTGCAGTATACTTTATTCAGGGGTTATTACTACTGTATTGCTGGATTCATGGCACTTTCTCACACTCTCTCACTTGCTTTCATTTTACTATTCAGGATGGCACTTCTAGGCTTTATTGACATGTTTTAACAGTAGTTATTACAATCCTTTCCAGCAGTCTCACTTCTGTCATGTTTCAGTATTTCCACAGGGATATATTTCACACATGTGATTTATCATCTTCTGCAGCTATACGTTTCAGCCTGCTGCAGGTTATGTACTATTTTCTTACAGGCAGGGCATTTTTATTTCAGGATATATGTCGGACAGTTTCATGTTTAGCTTAAACTTACAGGCTGAAAACTGTTGTAATCAAGCAATACTTGCATACACTTTCACACTGTTACTTGCAGATTTTATTCCTTACTGACTACACTGCACTCTTTTGCTGACTGTCATACTTTTATATTTCTTTACAGTTACTGGTAGTGGATTACTGACCTGCCTGGTGGCGCAACCGCACCAGCCTATCACCATAGGCTCTGCGGTTCGCAGAACGGACACCTGCAGCTGTAATATAAATGAAGTAATATTGGAATACACATCTCCATAATATCAGCTAGTTTAACTTTTTACATACATAATTAAATGTTACTTACTCAGTGGTGGGGCGTTGGGTGTTTGCCAGGCCTCCTGGATCCAAAGGTTCAGTTGGTCCTGCTTGCGTCTCTTCAGGTCCGCATGGTGGTGACGGACCTGCTCACCTGTCCTTGGAATCTCTGTGGCACTGGTGAGTTCATGAGCCAACCAGTCCCACGCCTCAGCCCTGTATGCTCCCCAAAGGACCTGGCCCTGCATGAGTTGGGCCTCATGATTGTGGACTAGGAGCCAGGCCATGTACCTGGACTCCTCAACACCCCACCTCTGTGCTTGAAAGCGACTACCCTCTCCTACTCCTGACATTCTGCCTGCAGGTCTGTTCTACAATCATTTATGCTGTGTATTCCCGCCTATGGGGCTTATATAGTCCATTTTTCCCGCACATATCTGTGATTGGCCATTTTGGAATTGTATCAACTTCAGTAAACCTGCATTGTCATGCTGTAGTTTGTATTCATTCCTATATATTAGCTATTATTCCATTTCTAGATACTGCTGTCATGGCTTAGTGGTTCTGTACCTTGACTATGGTGTATAGTATCCTGGGTTCAAACCTGGCCACTGCTTTTTATTTTTCATGACTGTCTAGACATGCTGAGGGGTGTGTCTGTGTAAAGGCAGTTTTGATACGGCTTGCTCAACGTTGCCCGTCGGTTAGCTTGTTTGCGCGGTGCGCAGCTCCGCACAAATGGGGTACGCTGCTTTAAGCCTCATTTGGCTATCGGCACGCATATTACGCTCAGCTCAGCTAGGGGCACATAGATTCAACATGTTAAACGACTGCTCAGCTACGGGCACACATTTTGCACCAGTTAAACCACTGCTCATCTACGGGCACATGCACTCACCCTGTTAAACTGTAGCTCAGCTATGAGCACATCTGGCATTTTTTCTTCTTTTGGTACCTCATATGTCTTCAATATAAATGGGCTATTTCATTACATTTTACATGAATTGTGGTTTTATGTGTACATATTTGTCAGGGACTTGTTTCCTGCTTATTTTGCAAAAAAAAAAATTGGTGTTGTGGGGGCTCGAACCATGAATGCCTGCTCTTCAGCCAACATCTCTACCGCTACGCTATTGCTTCTTGGCTTACTTTGCATATTTAGTTCTTATATGCTTTCCCACTGACTGCTAACTGTAGCTGCGCTTTACTGGCACGCCAGCAAACGAAGCACTCACGGTTAAACATCTTTACAATTTTAAAAAGAAATATATAACATGTTCATTTATATTTCTTTTATGTTTATAGTCTGTAGGGGCATGTGTTGTGTTTATTCACATTTCCGTGGACTCTGTTGTGGGTGTCTACTTTGGGCACTTTTACACTTCTGGGGGCGTGTCCGCTTGCAGGGCTCAGTCTACGGACACGCCCCCTACTGTCTTACATGGACCGTGTTAGACTTAGGTGTGATTCAGCATGCTCTCATGAATATGCAAAGCATGCTGACATCACTCCGTTTAACTGCAGCCTCCGTGTAAGAGTTATAACTCTTACACGGAGGCTTCGTGAATCCTGGGGTTTATCTTTCCATTTTAAATCTACAATGGTTAATCTTCCTATTTTTGCTAAATTTACATGTAATATCTTTACTGTATTTCTACAGAATATAGCTATTCCAGAACATCTCTCATTTCCTAAATTCCAGATTATCTTTCCTTCCCATAGTTTCTCTGTTTGTAATCATTCATTTGTTAAAAATATTGTGTCTTCTAATATAATTGCATCTACGTCACATATATTACACCACATCAAAATTCCTATTCTTCTTACTGTATTCTTAATACTATTCACATTTACAGAAAGCCCTCTAAACTTTTCATTTTCACTTTGATTCATGGTTTCATATGTTTATAGCTAATTAGTAGGCTAGCTTTCTTAATAGGCCATTCTAATTCTAACCAATTTCCAATGGGTAGAATCAAGCATTGTACCTTGTATATATAAGTTAAACACTTTAACCATTATATCAAGCTGCATTCTTCAGCTGTATATATTATTTTTCATCCATTTATTTTCTTTTTTCTTTTGTACTTATCCCTTTAAATTTTCTTTTTCTGTCTTTTACCCTTTTACCAATAGAACTTTTTTTTCCCTTTTATTACCTCCTGCTTTAGGTCTTCTTCATGACTTATTTCAAGTTCTCTTTATTATTTTTTCTCATTGTTTTTTTTTCTGTTTCTACTACTTCTAAAATGTCTTCTCTTTGTTCATTTTCTTCTCTTTCTTTTTTCTTTTCCTTACTGTTATTTTTATTTTTTAAATCCATCCAAAAATTCCCAACTTTGTTACATTTATAACAGTTCAATTCACATTTTTTGCATCATGTCTCATTTCCTCCCAAATACATTTTCTTTTGTCAAGTTACTTATCAAATATCATTCTTTTCCACACAAGAAATGTGTTTTTGGGTTGTCCCTAGTATTTTACAACACCCCATTTCCATCCACCTTTATCATGCTTGGTATATGTATATATTTTTTTCTCGTTCAAGTTTTAATACAGTATTACAATCCCAGCCAGCTGCCCATAAACCACTTTTGTTGTAAACTTTTGCAATGTTTAGTACTTCTTCACAAAAATCTTTCAAATGTTCTTTCAAAGCCTCTCTTTGTACCTCTGTTTGAAATTGTACATGAATCTTCTTTTTTGTTTCCCAGTTAAATGCTTTTAACACATAAAGATTCTAGGAGTTACAGTCTTTCTTTTTTCATATTCTTTAAGAAAATATTGTATTAAAAAAACAGTCTCAAATATAATGTCACAAAATATCTCTTTGATAAAAATGATAAGTGCTCTTACTTCATGTGCTTTTACACCCAAAGGAGCTATTAAATTGTCCCAAACTCCATACCTCTCCATTTCCTTGCCTTCTTTACTTTGAATCCTTACCACATACTTCTGCTTTTCATTTTCTTCTGCATTCTTTTCTGCTACTCCACTTTCTCCTTTTATTTTTTCTGTGTCTGTTTTCTTTTCCATCTCTCCACTATTTTTCAGGATTGTCTCTGCATCCTCCATTTGTATTTTCTCCATAATGTCCCCTTAGGAAATATCTTAATTTTCTGGCTCACTCTGCACCACCATTTTTTTAAGTAAATCATCCTGCAACCCTCCCGACTGGACGGTTGTAATTATACATCCATTATTTGCTGACTCATCTCCATCAAACAGGTTTCTTTGAAATATTTCCACTGAATCCTGCACACATTCTCTGGTCTCAATATTTCCTTTCTCTTTCATTTCTTTCACTACTCCATCATCTCCTTCTCCTGCATCTGCCTTCATGTTTCTCTGGGCAACCTCTGCACCTGGAATGGAAACAGGAAGTGATCCTCCAAAATGGTTCCCATTCACAACAATAATGAGTAGTGGACGTTCCATGATGCCCTGGCCAAATTTCCCATAGTACTATAAATCCTAACTCAAGCCTCCCTGGAAAGAGACTACTAGGCTAGTGGGACTAACCAGGTCAACAATGAATAAATAAAAACAAATAGTTCATCAGTTTATTTTTTGTTGTTAACAGACATAAGTAACTGCAGAATATTCCAAAGGACTTCTAAGTGTTGTTTCAGCTGCTCTTCCTTGTGTTGATGTTACATTTATCAGCTATATGGAGTTCATTCTCCTGTTTGTATTGGACTTTGACGGCATATTTTGCAGACTTAAGAAAATTCATTGGAGCTTTGCACAAAGTTTTCTTAAAAATATTTTTGCAGTGGTTTGTGAGCTGATTTTACTGTTACTTTTTTGCCAAAAATGCCATGAAATTTTAGGCAGAAAAAGACAATTGGGAAACATTTTTTTTCTCTATTTATGCATGTCTTAGTTGTGCTTTAGTCAAAGATCTTTATAGGCTCAAAGATAGCTATTATACATGCAGTCCAGGAGACCATTGAGTAGCCTAGCCAAATTTCCTAATTTCCCCAAGAACTGTCTGGTAAAGTAATTTGCTTAAAGTATCATGGTAGGCAAATGGTATTTAAGGGAAATGAACCCTGTACTAAAGGAAGCAGCTCATTAACAGCTCAGTAACAGTTAGTTTACCATACTGTATCAGCACGGCACCCAGTTCTAGTTGAATGCTATCAATCTAAGGAGTAGCTGGTTGAGAGACACCATAATCTCTAAAGCTGGAGCTCTTGTAACAAGCCAGTTTAACATTTCAAAGCTTTTATCCTGCTCTGAAGACCTAAACCAAACTAAAACAATTGACTCCATGCTCTGTTAGCATCCTAAGTGGACCGTGGACAGATAAGCAGGGTAATAACTTTGAAAGGTATTGATTTATTCTTCGGAATAACATTATAGCACATTTGCCTTGTGGTGTCAAAATTTTGAGCATATTCTAACAAGGCAATAATTTTCTCTCCTGACTCATACTATGAAAAAAAATACTGTTTGAGCCTTTTCCTCACAATTCTGTCCATAACATACCCATCACCAAAACTACTGCATCAAGTTTTGTTCACTACTTAATAAAGGTAAATGTCAAGTCTGCTGGAGATTGTGACATATAGTATCCTACACATTTAATATTACCAACAAGGAATAAACTGTCTTAGTAGTCATAAGAAACAGATTTAAACAGTATTGTGATCCAAAGAAAAATCTGCCATATATTTGTGATTTATTTTTATTAGAAAATAATGGCCACAAGACATAATTGATACATATGAAATTAAGCTGAGTCATAGAGCAAAACTAAACAACGATATACATTTTGAGCCTCAAGAGCAGGAGCACACTCAAGCAACTCTGCAGTCTGAGGCTTCCACCCCACCCATACAGTCTAAGAAGGAATCAGTACTGCAAAACTAAACAAGGATATACATTTTGAGCCTCAAGAGGAGGGTCAGTCCACCCAGGCATTCTACTTGTATGTGTTAAGAGAGTGAAGCTATAACATTAGCAATGTTTCTTAGTAGTTCTCAGTGTGCTAATAAAACTGACTGTTGTAGCCTTGTGTCCCCCCTGCTAGTGCAGTAATCCTAACTGTCCAATAGACAGTATACATTTAATTCAGATCTCTGTGATTAAATTAACCATTAAGCATCCCTCTCAGTGCTTTCTGCCTTAGTTTGTATCACTTGAGCCCCATTTGTTTATTTTTATCTCTATACATTCCCCTTCATTGCTAATGTATCTCCCTACTCTAATCTGTGCACAAACTGGCTGCTAATAAGCAAGTCAATGTGAAGACACACTCCCAACCTTAATAAACTTTGCTGTCTCTTCTCTCCTTCACTTTACAGGTAGAGTTTGAATTATTACTCACCCCCTCTGAGGCCTTCACTGATAGATTTCTACTGACTGCCTCTCTGGTTTGGGCTGGTTTCTTTGCATTCCACCTGGTTTACACCCCTTGTGCTATCCCCCTCCCCCAATACTAAGTCTATATTAGAATCCTGCTGAGCATGGAGCCATTTTTAAAGTACTAGTCCCCCACCAGGACACAAGTGCTCTTCAGCAATTGAATTCTGTTTGCTGGTAAGCCATCAGACCTCAGGAATTTGTTAAAGTGTTCAGATTTGTAAAGTAACACTTACTTTTTGCTGCCCATTACTCTTGTCTTTGTGGTCTCTGTCCTGCTCCATTTTGCCCTCTCCACTCCCCTGCTCTGCCCCCAATTCCCTCCTGCCCCTTCTACCTCTACATTTATAGTAATCGCAACCACACCCACAGCTCAACCTCACATCACCTCCACCAATCACAGCTCCTCAAGTCAGATTACATTACACCACGCCCACTTGCTCCACCACAGAATACTCCCAACCACTCTCATTCCCGATAGGCATTATTACATCACTCCGTCCACATATAGTGCAACCCTATAATTCCTATCCACACCTCTACCTAGAACAAACAAACTTTATAACCATGACTATCACACAACTAAGTCTAGTCTGTCTTCTCATAATTCTTTATAACGCCACAAGTTATCACTTTAGCAATATCCCTAAACTTAGTGGCACAACACTATATTATCCACTCTCATATACAGACACTGCACATTATAATAATATCTGCCCACAGTTGTTCAAGAACTACATAACAGACCAATTCAGATCTAAACACATATGCTCTTATTCCTACTCCAAAAAAACACAATACTTTATCACATTCATCACCAAACTGCAACATCTGTATCACCATTTTAACACCAGGCTCATCATAAGTGGGGACAATCCACCCCAACCCAAGCCCAAATCCATCCTCTCCAACACAAACTGCTCCAACACAATTGTCAGAACATAATGCCCCCACTATCTTCATCCCTGGGCAAATCAACAACAGCAGCAAAACCAACCATCTGTTAATGCTGAATATTAATATTAGAAGTATCAAAAATAAAATACCTGAACTCCAGGCTACAATAGCACACTACTCCCCAGACATAGTTGCTTTAACAGAAACCTGGCTAAATAAAAACATAACTAACTCAAAAGTTCTCCCTACTGACTACAATATCATTAAACAAGACAGACCACTCGTAAAGGGGGTGGAACTGCCTTACTGCATAAGTCCAACTTAACTTTACATCAAATACCAAACTCCTACCCCTCCCCCAATAATTGGGACATACTTATCTCACAACTTCAACTTTACCCTAAAAAGGTCATCACCACAATTGTGATCATGGTCATAAACTTAATGCAAAAAATGTATTATCATCCCCTTCAGCAAGGGTGATGTTCCTGCAAACTACCACATCAATAGCAATACCCTAAGCACACAGTCCGTGATGACTGATATTGGAACCCAGGTTGACAGCAACCTTAATGTCAGTAACCTTGTCTCCACAGTGGTAAGAAGGGCATTTCATATTGCTCATCTCATAAGTAAGGGCATTGCCTCCAGAAAAAAAATAGGTTATAACCCCTGTGTACTCTTCCCTCATCAGGCCAATAATATAGTACAACACTCCCTTTGGTATGTTCCTTTCCAAACACCTGCAACAACTGGAGAAACCACAAAGGTTCCTTACAAAGAAAATTCAGGGTCTTTAAGATCTTCTTATGTGGACAGACTGAGTTCATTAATGGCACACTGGTGACTCGCTCAAAGTACTTAACCTGGAATGTGACATCAACCGAACTTGCTGGAGAGACTGATTTGTCTCACAGAAGTTGTCCCACCTTTGGAACAAAAAAACAATAAGTTCACCAGCAGGACTAATAGACACACAATTTATTTCCAGGTTAAGTGCTTTCATCAAAGTAAAATTGACTTAATCATTGACTACACTTTTCTTGGTTTTGGTCCACCTTTGGAAGAAGCTTCCTATTCATGTTAAACAAATCCTCTCATTGGCTGTATTTAAGTGCAATTTGGATGACTGGATGAGTAACCAGAAATTCACTCTGGGGTTTCCACCTGTGTCCCTCTTGGACAGGAGAAATTAGGTGATGATTTTAGTGTCTGCATGAACCAGACACCCTTGGGAACACAGGTTGAACTTGGCTAGGCTTGTAAGGGTCCTGTGGCCATTAGCCTAGTAACCTTCTATGATCTTATGATCCTATGATCAGTTGAACATGATTCCATACTGTTCAAAATGTGGTGGTAGGTATGTGGGTAAAGCTTGCACTGTAATGAATAAAGAATGCAGAAAATGTGGTTTATGGAACCATTTCTTTAAAATGCTTGAAACAAAAAGAATGGAAGTAAGTGGGCAGAAAATGTTTTGCAAATAAATAATGCAACTATAAGTATAGAGAATGCACTATTTAATGTTGCATTTGCATTGTTTGTGGATACCATAGAAGCGTATGTAGTGGATACTAAGGACACTGTGGATAGACTGACTATTGAAATGCAGTAATACAGCAATACTGCTAGAAAATTAATCACACTGGACTGAGAAACTGCAATATTGGCTAAGTTGTTTACTTTAAATTTGTTACTGGTACAGATTGCATTATCTTGACCAAAACTACATTCAGAGACTTGGGTTTGCAAGGCATTGAGAAAAGCTCAGAAGCTATATTACTAGCTTATTCCAGTCATGCACTAAAACAAAAGAGAAAATTAGATACTTCATTTACAAAAGCTGGGAGTTACAATCTTTTATTTTAGATTGTGCCACTACAACAACCTGAAATATTGGTATAAGCTGTTTGTAAGCAGTTTGGTGTGATTTTTTTACGCCCTCACAGGACCTTGGCCAGTGGTTCCACTATCAACACCCTATGAGCCAATTTGTTTTGGGGACATGAAAACCGGGAATCTCAAGCTGGGCAAGACCCCTATAGTCCATTCATTCTCACTCAGGAATATCAGTCAGCCATTACATTCCCAAGTGACAGCTGGATGGTTGGGAGTGGGCTAACCTGCAGGTCCTGGAGCCAGATATGGTAATGTACTTGCATATCTTGGAAATATTCTGTAAAGTTTTGGTAATTATAGTTGAGTAAGTCCATATTCAAAATGAGCATAGAAAAAGAAGATTAATATTACTTCTTTCTTTTCTAGGTGGGTTTAAAAGTTAAGGGTTTGTTATAGCTACATGTTTATGATTTGAAAGAATTAGTGTTTCAATTGATCTTTAGTTACTAACATTTAGGCCTTTGCAAGTTTTTGATGTGCCCTAAATAGCATGGTTTTGTTTTGTTTTTTAATGAAGAAGCATTTTTTTCTTGCTGATCCATTTCTGAAAGCTAGTGGAGGTAATTTTCCAGAAGGCTTTGTGGGTTTTTTTTGTTTGTTTTTTGATCTCTTAGGACCTTGTCCAATTGGCTACTCTATCCAAACCCAGGTGGTCCATTCATTCTGAGCTGATGAGACCTGGGCATTCCTGGGCTAAGTTAAGGCCCTATGAACCATTTGTTCCTGCAGCCTATCATCTCCTTTGGGAACACCCCATGGCAGCTCCCCTGAGCTCTGCTATTACTGTCTCCAGTTGGGAAGTTCTGTTCTGCATGCTGATTTCCCCTCAGCTTCTAGTGTGACTGTACTTTGACAGCACAGGCTCAGACTCAAATGGGTGCAGCACCTAATGTTTTCACTAGATGTCAGTCTTGTGGTGATCCAGAGTCACCTTCCACCCCCAACAGTTGCTGGTCACTACCATTCTCTCTGGTTAGGTCCTATTGACAACCAAACCACTAATCCAACTTGAGTCACTTGCAGTGTAGTGAGGGTTTTACCCATCTATGTTATAGAGCTGGCTGTCAGTTGATTTTCTTTGTATAATGTGATGCATTTGAGCAGAATAAGTCCATTACCTGCATATGGTCTTTAAAGGAGATGAGTAGTAGATCATAGGGAAGTTTGTTAATGAAGATTGAGATAATTAGTGGGGCAAGGATGGCACCTTAAGGAACAACTATGAGAAGGTTAGAGGGAGGAAAGATGGAAGAGACACTCACGACTCTGAAGAGTCTCTAGGTTAGAAAGTTTTGAAACTCGGTAGTAGTGTTTGGATTGATCCCTATATTTATCATGTGATTAAGTAAACGGTGTGGCCAACTAGATCAAATGCTCTTGTGAGATCACTAAAGAGTACATTAATCAGGTTTCCTTTATCCAGTTAAGAAATGCTTCATCAGAGAGCATACAAATGCAGGAATTGTGCATCAGTGTCCAGAAACCATGTTGTTTTAGAGAAAGAAGGTCGTATTACTTGTTGTACCATGAGCACTGGATAGATTCATGTCACTAGAGCAAAAACATTTTTGCCGAATGCACTCTGTGAAAACATTTAATTGAAAAAATCCTTCAGTGAATGCAACAGCAAATTGTACCTCTCCAATGTATGTGTGTGTGTGTGTGGGGGGGGGGGGGCACCCCCACACTCCAAAGTTAAATACACCTACTACAAGGTCGCACAGCAGTGGGGAAAAAAGGTAATTCTCCACTCGCTGAATCCCATTTTTGTTTAAATATTTTCACTGAAACTGCTTTTAACAAAAATGTCTTTGTGATGTTCCTGTGTTGGCTATAAATGATCTTCTCAAGTATATATTCTAATGTGGATAGAATTGAGGTGGGCCAATACTAAGAAGCACTAGCAGAACGGAATTATTTTGGCAAGGGTTTTACTAAAGCTACCTTCCAAATACCAGCCAACTTGTCTGTCAAACAGAGATTGCAGATATGTAGTAGAGGGATGGCGATGGATTGTCTGCAGTAGTTCACAAACCACGGTTTTAGATTATCATAACCTGTGGGAGCATCAGTGAGATGTTGATCAAGAAGATGTTTGTTTTATTTTGCTTTGATTTATTTGAAGTAAAATATGTGTGCAAAGGGAGGTGTGGGTGGATGCAGTGTGGGCAGTTGTGGAAGCTTTGGTAGGGTACTGAATTCTTTTTTAAAGTCTGAGTTGGAAATTTGGCCTAGTAAGCAATGAAAAAAGTGGGGAAAGCAGTGAAGCAGTATTTATATAAAATATTGTAAAATTAAATGTGGGGGTTAATATATGTGTATATGTATGTATATATAGTTAATTTTATACCACTTTAATATGCCCAGAAGGCTAGCACATACTATATTTAATTCAGGCAGGTCTCTGTAATGTCAGTACAGATGCTAGATGCAGCCATTCAGATTTTCCATTTGCATTTTCAGAATACCTGTTGTAGGCTTGTGGTGATACTGAAAATGAACCCAAATATATCCAGATCATCTTGCATCCCACCTCCTTTTGAAAATCTCTGTGCTGACCTTTGTGTCATGCAAAATGTGTATTTTCTTTTTATTATTTTTTGAAACAATCACCTAATATTTGGAAAAGCCCCAATCCCAGCATCAAGCCTTGGGTAGCACCAGTCATCACCTGGTTACCTTCAGACAGGATTCTCCTTATCACTGCAGTATGCCTCCTTTTATTTAGCCTGTTTAGGATCCATTCAGCTATCTGAATACTATTTCTATTTTCCATGCATTTTTAGATCAGTCTTCCATATGCAGCATATTATATGTCTAACTGAAGTCCAGAAAAAAATCAATCCACTCATTCTCCTAATAGACCTCTTCTAGTTATACAGTCATGAAGTTGTAGCTGATCTGACCAGTATGACCTGCTCTCTCTAAAGCTATTTGGACATTTATGTGGCTGCTTCACTAACACTGTTTAATGAACTTCTCCATGGTTTTCCCATGATACTAGTGTATTTCCAGATACCTCTGTGTTCAACCTGTGGTGTCTTTAAACTCCCCATCATGCATGCAAGGCAATTTGGGGGACTGTATATTTTCTCTATAGTAAATATACAATCTACAAGATAATTGCAAATGACAGAATATGTTTAATAAGAAGCTTAGTTTAATCTACCTTCTGTCTGCAGCTTTGGTTTCTGCTACTGGGCTTGTCTGTATTAAGTGTGAGACTTGTTTAGATATCAGTTATAATGCAGCACTTCAGGCAGTAGCTGTCACATCCGCAAAACAAATAAAACTTTATTAATGCAGCTATTCTTTATCCAGCAGTCTGATACTGTCCTTTTCCTGTTAAATGTATTCTAAAAATGACTCCTTCGCTATCATCATAAGGATATTTTCTACTTCATCATATACCTTCTCCTTTTCTACATCTTTCATCTGCAACCTCATAACTACCAATAATCTTCCTTCCATTGTTAGAATAGCATCTCTCCTGTATTTCACTTACCATACTCTTTGCTATACTATTACTTCCTCACCTCGCTCTACATAGAGTTTCTCATCTCTCTGTGCATCCAATCAGATTATGCATAATTTATATATCTGATATCTGTTACTATAGGCCTACGAACTTATGTAACACAATTTGCTTTTCAACAATTGTATTTTATATTGAAACTGTAACCAAATTATGCTATTGAACTTAATGTGTAGCATTTCACCCTGGCCTTCGCTGAAAAGGGACATGCTTTGTCATCCCATTTGGACTTTCACAGTAATCAAGTGCTAAATAAATAAAATAAATGCTTATTAGAGTAAATGAGTATGTGTCACTCTCACTGAATATGTATGTTGCTTTCTAACACCTATGCTTAGTAGTAGGCTGCAAATGCAAAAAGAACAGCTGACTAGTCAGCGTACCCCATTGTTCTAACTGCATTTTTCCAGATTCCTACAGCTTTTCATTGAATGTTTGTGTGTTGAAGGCATGATACCAAGTGAGCTTGGACAGTGTGGTTAATTCCATACAGCCTCAGGGAGGCAACCTTTTGCTAATTTGTTCTTGCAGAATAATAATGACTTGAGTTAAAACTGATCTGCACAGCTTTTAGGATTGTGGTGTATGTTGGTTTCTTATATTTTGTTAAGGTTTTCAGTATATGTTGAAAAAAACCTGAAAGATGTTACTTAAAGGTTGGTTCCATGGAAACTGTTTCAAGCTTTGAGATGGGTAATGTACTAATAGCTATTCTGAGAGGATAGTGCTAGTGGATTGCTTTGGCTTGGTACAGTATTTGGTGCTGATTTTTTTTTAAATCTTGGATGCTGCACACAGAGTGAATGGTAAGGTATGCAGATGACTGTGACCTTGGAGGCAACAACATGTGTGCAAGGCTGCCCTTACACATGGACAGACTAGGGAACTGTTTAAGGCGCTGTGCTTGGAAGGGCTGGAAGGTTGCTCTTTTCAATTTCTTTATTTATTTTTTTAATTTTTAGAGCAATGAATAATGAGATTTGGTCGCTCTACAAAACAAATGAAATGTGTTTCCCTACTTCAACAAGATGCACTCACCCCTCAGCGAGGTAGGTGCACCAGGAGGCTGCTTTACTTGACCTGACTATTCAAGTCAAGTCAAGAAATGTCCTGTTAGAATTGAGTATTGTGAGGTCATGGAGCAGAGACCTTGCAACGTTCAAGTTAGTACATGGGAAGTGGTGATGTTCTCATTATTGAGTGGCTGCATCACTGTAATGCTTTTATTTTCAAATAAAGCTCTAATGTCTGGCTTTACTGATAACTGTATCTTCAGCCTGGGGGTGGGGGCATTTATGGATATTTGAATGGAATGGTATAACAGAGAAAACAGTGAGATATAAATTATCACTGAGTTTTTTTCTCTGTGATGCTGGCAGTGATTAACTTTTTTTGCAATGTTTATAGTAATTTGTGTTGTGCAACTTGCAATACTTGGATATGTGGCACCTTAATTGTGTGTACTAACAAAGGTGAACTTATTATGTGGCCATCAGACCTCATGGCTATAACAGCTGGGTTGGAGTTGGCATTCCTCTCATTTGTCCATGATTTTGGCTCACAAGTACATTTAGGAGAAAAGATAGTGGACTATACCTAAATTTGTTTGTGTCTTTTGGCTTTTCCCAGTTAGGGGTCGCCACAGCGGAACTCTGGTCCGCTAATGATTGGCAGTTGATTTTTTACGTACCGGCTTGCCAGGCCTGATGCACAACCTTCAACAAAAGTACGCCCATTCGCGCATGTCTCCACGCAGAAGACGGTCTAGCTGAGAATCGAACCAGACAGCGTCTTACTGTGAGGCGACAACACTACCACAGCACCACCACCGCGGGAGTGGACTATATCTAATAATAATGACAATATAGAGTTATAGACTTATTTTGCTTCAGAAAATGTATGTTATTTTACATTCTCTTTTTCTGTCAGCTTCTTATGTTAATAGTACTAACATTTTAAAATATGTCCCTGATTTTTTTTTTTCTTTTTAATTTCTTCCTCTTTCTGGTGGGAGGAGGTCGGGAGCTATGGCACTGGGGTTGTTATTTCACTTTCTCTTATTCTGCCAAATTCTCATCTTAATAGTACTAACTTTTTAAAATGTGGCCCTGATTTTTTTTTTTTTTTGTCCCTGATTCCGGAGGCTAGAGGTTGAGAGCTATGGGGTTGTGGTTGACGGCATGATACCAAGTGAGCTTGGACAGTGTGGTTAATTCCAGATGATCTTGTGCTTTTCCCAGTTGTAAGCATCCACAACAATCTGGCTTTGCAGGATTTGTGTGCATTTGAGAGAAGTAAGCAGAACTACTTAACTTGGCACCTGATATGCACTGACAGAGTAGGTATAATTGATGAGCTGTATTTGGAGGAAAACAACTACTTTCATGTAATTATTTACTTATTATTCAGACTTTGCAGGACTATTGTAATTTGTGCATTTTTGAATATTTTAATGTGTGGCCAATGTTTGTTTGGAACAAAGGTGAAATGCATTACATGGCTATCACAATCCAACATGCGAATTGTACATAGATATAGCTATAATTGCTTGGTAAGGGGTTTCTGGATGACATTAAATGACAATCATGTCACTTAAACAGTTTACAGGCATTTCTCAAAAAAAAAAAAAAAAAAAAAAGGCGGGGGAGTAAACTACATCACAGAATACCCAGACCTGAGGAGTTTCTGAGAGCGTTGCATAAGTGGGTTTTGACATGGGCTTAGTAGTCTCTGAAGGACTGGGAATTCTGTGATGCATTTTATCTTTTTTTTTGAGAAATGACTATAAACTGAGCAAGTAACTCCTCTGCCCTGAACCCCATCTAGCCTTAAACCTGCCTTGCTTAGAGGTGTGCACAGAAGGTTACTGTAGCTTGTGTAGGAAGCTGGCGGGCATGTCCTTATTTCTTTAATTTTCCTCCCAAACCTCAGAGGTCACTATTTTGTGTTGGGCTGTGAACAGTGTAGTCCTTACTTTTTAAATTTCCTCAGAAACATTAGAGGGGTGCACAGAGGGTCACTTAGAAAGCATACTGCTCCTGTACAGGTTGAAAATAGTTTTTTTTTTCTCACAAATGAAATCAGGTGCATATACAGGTGGCTATTTTGTATGCTTGACAGCAAATATGACCTACTTGTTTTTTTGTTTTTTTTCAACTTTGTCCAAGTGTGACATCAGGGAGATACACAGAAGGTAGATATTTTTTTTGTGGGAATGGGATAAGGAGGCATGCATTATATACACATGACATTAGTGACTTGAAATATATGATTGTAACCATTTGCCTTTAAACTGTCACCCCAATTTAACACCAGATGAGGATACACAGAAAGTGACAAACTTTTTTTAAGGTGGCTTAGGGTGGCAGGTACTATTTACAGGTATGATTTATGTATAATACAAGCACTTCTCTGTCATGTTTATTGCGCACTGCTATTTGGTTAAGCTTTGGGTACAACTCATTTTTTGAAATAAAAAGAACAGTATAATTTCATACCTTATGTATGATTTTTGTTAGTATCACCTCTGAATCAAAAGGTAGGAAAAAAGTTCTAAAATGTATCTCAGAGAATCTATAACCCCGTGTCTTCTGGTACACAGCAACCCCTAGACCCCTCTGCTTAATTTACTTATTGCAGTACAGTCCTGGTCAGTTAAGGTGTGAACGTTTTCCCTTAATCAGAATTAATTTCTTGCCTCGATCATGAATTTGTTCAGGCCATCACTGGATGAAAAAAGAAGAAAATGTAAACTTATACCATCTAGAACCCCCATGGCTTCAGGGGACTTTGTGACTCCCAGACTCCTGGCTTAATACAGTTATTTCTACCTTGGTTATTGCTGTGTAATTCTTGAAGAGTTAGGGTGCATTGAAAGCATTTAGTGAAAAACAAAGTTGAAGTGAAAGTCTGAATTTTTCCTTTAATCATGATTTTTGTTCAAGCCATCATGGATGTAAACCTTGTTTTTTTTTTTAAGAAAATACTGTACAGTGCACCTGAGAAAAATCATCTAGGAAACCCCCTTCGCATCTAGGAACCCTGTGGACTCCAGCTTAATGCAGCTGTTTTTACACAGTTATCAGAAAGCAGTCTTGCATGCTTAAAATGTGTTGAATGAATGAGTAAATGCAGTAAAAACTGAAGAGTAAGACAAACTTTGACAAAAAGGAAGAAAAAAGTAATCTGGATCTTGTGGGTAGGCCAGGATGGATGTACTGGGTGATGTGTGCAAGTGTGTCTGTGCACCATAGAGCCATTGCACCAAGGGTGTCAGTTAACCTAAGGCTGGCTTTGCGTATATCTGTGTGTTTGCGGTGGTAGGGTGTAAAGCTTTAAGGAAGGTAATTTTGTCAGAGCAAACAGCAACTAGGATTGCTGCCACAAAGCACTGATCTATGAAGAGAGGAGGCATTAGACAATGGAGGAGGAGGTGTGTTTGAGTATTAATTGCATCTCAACTGATTATATCACCTGATGTGGTAAGATAATTACCAAGGGTGGCATGGCATTAAATTCTTGGATCTTGGCATTGACTTTAGAGATTGCATTGTCCTGCTGTACAGAACACAGCTAAAGCACGTCTGTTGCAGTGCAGTTGTATTCTGCTGTAAAAATGTGACTGAATGATGAACAGGATGGCAAATTTACTGGTACTTGAAAAGACCCGACTTTACATCTTTTTATTTTGTGACTATAACATAGCTCAGTTGAAGAGATAAGATGACCACAACTGTCTAACTCCCTTCTCATTCTCCTTGCCTGCCACCAGTGCTTGGATGCCCCTCTCTGAATCACCTTAATCCCTTTACATTCTACAACTTTTTTTTATTTATTTATTTAACATTTTAGGTTCCACAGCGCCTGTTTACAGCAGAGGGCAAGGGAGAAATTCAGCAGATGCATGTCTTGCTGCACCACTGTGTCACCCTGCAATATACAGGTCTTTTAATCAACATACCTTTTTTAAAGTAATGATAAATCTGATGTGTCTATTACACCCTCTAGCTATACTACTTAGTTTCCTTTCATAAGTGCAAGATACAATACTGGAAGAGCATGGACACCTCTAAAGAAAAACAGTGAATTCTGAAACTCAGTGTTACACATTTTTAAAGGGTCTTATTCAAGGAGCTAGCTATTTATACATGCTAACTTTTGAGGTTGCTGTACCTCAGAGTAGTGGGGAACAGTGTGGAAATTTTGGACTTAGTGTAATATTTCCCACATTTGGCTAACAGTTCTAGTCTTCCAAAATCACATTTATGGTCCTTAGAATTTCATCAGGTCTCTGTCCTGTCATTTAATTATGTGTGTTGTTAGCTATTATACAATGACTGGCCATTAACATTTAAAAACTAGCATGTTGATTGGACAGTCCAACCAGCATACCCTTTGTAAATTCACAATATACCAATAGAAAAAAGTCCCATTGCTAAAGTATCATTGAGCTGCCAGACTTTTTTTTTCTCTTGGTATGTGGTAGACACACATTAGTCTGAAGGAAACAAAGTCTGAAACTGAAATGTATGTCATTATTTTGTGACTTAATTCCTCATAAAATGTGTGGTTTTCTAACAAATCATTGAGGAACAAAGTCACTAAATAATGACACACATTTCAGTTTCAGACTTTCCTTCAGACAATGTGCAATCTTTCTCAACACTTTCCAAGTTTATAAGAGCAACATTACCCATTCCCTCTTTATTTATAGCTTTGTCCACATTTCTTAAAATAAGAGGTGGAGAGGTGTGTACAAAAGCAGAGAAAATACAAAAAAAAATCACGTACATTCTGCAAAACTAAAGAAACCTATCTGATTTCCTTGTGGTTTCCTCATCTATCTTGTACCTCTAAACTGTCTGGAGGTTACAGCTTTTTTTCTTCCCCCCCCCAAAAAAAAACAAACAAAAAAAAAAAAAGCAAGCAAACAAACAAAAATAAAAAAGCAATGGAGATCTTCCTGTCTCTGTTGCTTGCTTTCCTAAGCACTGATGTACTGTATAAACATGGGAATGGAAGTCCCATACACATACGCAGTATATCAAGAAAACAGTAGAATCGGGAAACAATGTTGAAGAACACCACAGCACCATTATACAAAGACATTATTCAAGAAAACTAAGCAATTTCTTTCTTAAATAATGTCATTGTGTAATAGCAATAACCCATGGCTGGGTGTAGGTAATGCTGGATTTACCCATGGGTGGGTTTGTTTGGTCAAAAAGGTGAATGCCAACAGTGGGTAAATCCAATACTACCCACACCCAGCTATGGGTTATTGCTATATTCATCAGCTGGTAAGCACTGTAATATCTTAGCATCCTACAGGCTGCTAAGAGGGACCTTTGCCTCACATATAGAGTCTCAACAGCTCCTATCCTGTTAGGCCTGTTACACATTTGCAAGTCCATTGGTATTATGAACACCTGCTCAAGGGATGTTAGTCTCTTTTGCAACATACATAGAACATGCTGAAGTAATAGGTATAGATCATACAGAATACCTCTTCTTTGGAGTAGTTTTCCATTTTACATAAAGTGAGATACTTCTCTTTTTCCATCCAAACATAATTTGGACAAATGGATGGGAAAACAAATTCACCCCCAGTTTAGCATCCAAGTCCCTCATGGATGGGGGCAGCAAATGTTCCAGCATATTTTTTTCTGCATGCTTCTGGGTTATATAAAACACCTCTCTAACATATGGCTCTGCAACTGCAACTATCCAGGCTAGCAGTATTCTAATCTCTGCATTCTTCAAACTCTGACCACATGCTAACTCAACACTTCTATTCCTTCTTTCTCCTTACATCTAACGCACTCAACATATTATATGACTTATACATGTATTTACCTATATCAGTTACACCTATGTACTAATCTGCCTGTCCAAGAACAACCTTGTGACTGTAGTTCTACTTACTTAGCATCTTGTAATCTTGATTGTCCGTTTACTACATATGTACTTAAATTTTTTACTGTTTATACATTTTTGTACATTATATTCAATATGCATACTATTAATGTTAACTCTGGAGCTTTTCTCCCTGGGACTCCGGTGAAAAAAGACCTGTGTCCAGTCGGAGTTTCCTGGTAAACAAATGTAAAATAAATAAATAAAAATAAATTTGTTTGCAAAATATAAGGGCTAAAAACTACCATGGGAATGTAAAGCTATGCTTATGATCCTCACAGAACAATAGCCTAGTAGCTATGAATTTGTATATTGCCTCACAGCAAGAGGTTCTCCGGTTCGATTCTTGGCTGGGGTGCTTTCTGTGCAGAGTCTGCATGTCCTCCCTGCGTTCGTGTGGGTTTCCTCCAGGTGCTCCGGTTTCCTCCCATGTTATAAAGACGCATCTGGAGCATTTCTCCCTGGACCTCTGCTGAAAATTGGCTCGTTCCAAGTTGGACTTTCCAGGTTAACAAATGTGAAATAAAATAAATAAATATTAAAACCTTGCAAAGCTGCTATTTCCAGTCCTGTTGTGGGACCACTAGTGCTTTCCCTCCTTCTCTTTTCAGTTATTATTTTGTATTGATCCTTCCCTTCTACACAGAGTATAGCACATTAGCATACGTTTTTCTTATTCTGTATCTTTGCTTGTCCCACCTATATATTGTGTGTGCATCCTGGTATGTTTAATTTCTGATCGCAGTGTTCTCTAACTACTAATATGGATTCTCCAGTATCATTCACGTTCCCTCTGACATTCACCTTAAGTTATAATTGGGAATCATCTGATATAATATAACTAAAGCAATAATTATTTTGTCAGTGTTAAATGAAAATGAATTCCATAAAGAAAGTTTTCTGAGCTCATTGCTACAAATTGCTTTTCCTACTGCCTTTTCTGGTTGTTTTGTTTGTGTGCAGTCCATATAGAATGCTTATAAGATCCTTAACAGATATTTAGGTTGCATATCTCCTGAAGCCAGCAGTTACAAGCAAAGAGACCCACAAGGGCACAGCAGAGACATTTTTTTTTTGTTTCAGAGGTTATTGATTGACTATTTAATTGGTCTTTATACAGAAACATTTTCAAGCAGTTTGTGAAAAATTTGTTCTTTTTATTTTAATTTGTTTTTGAGTTTTAGCAGACTCTTAACTAGTATAGGAAGAAGTGCTAAGTGTTTAAACTCTTTGGAATGGCAATTTAATAGGGTGTTAATTAAATGTAGCTGACTCATTCCTTTTGATTTATGTAAAAGTCAAGCACTGGAGAAAGACATTTTTTGCATAGGTCCTGGAAATTGATTTATGCACTAATTTAGGAGAAAAGGGCATTTAATTGCAGAGCTCACTAACTGAACGTTCAACTTTTTTTTTTGTGTTGGCAGTTTTCTTTTTGTTTTATCAATTACTTTGTAAGAACAGGCGAGGCAAGTTCTACATGCCAGCTGCACAAGTTGGTCAGAATTTATAGACATGATTCTCTTGTTCACCGGTTCACAAGTCATGTCATGTAAACAGGATCTGAAAGCATTGAGCGAATAAAATATGGTATGAGGCATGCATGGGGTATGTCTTGAGAGAAAAATCATTTGATAAAGTAGGTTCTGTAACTTAAGTCAGAAGGCAGAAACATTGACAGGATAGGTGTGCCAAGTGGTCCTAATCTGCTGTCAGAATTCATGCTGCAATTTTCAGTATGATCAGCATTTCTTGGTGGTCTCTGCTACTCCCACAGTCCACTGATATACACTTTCTCCCTAATGTAAAAAAAAAAAAAAAAAACCACAAAAAGACCAAAAAAAAAAAAATTCTACCTGGATTCTACTGCAGCATGGAAAAGCACAGGGAACTCAATTCACTACTCTGGTGGTCAGTGTTATGTTTTCACTGAGATATTGGCGGGTAACTAGTCTGTCAGTGTCCCGTGCTTGAAATAAATAGAAACAGTAACATTAAACTGGAAATCCACACATGGTCTCTTTTTGTGTTTCTTGTCTGTCTTTTTAATCTGATACCGTCCTGCCCCAGTACCTGCTTACTCAGTCTGGGATATTTAATGATGTGGAGGATCAATTTCTAGCTGCCATATTTTCAGTTGAAAACTGTAATAAAATAACACCATATTTTCATTAGCCAATGAAAACCTGCATTAAGTAATTGTTGATGGTTGGTCATTGTCCAGCACTGTTGGTGAGTGCCTAGTGTCTCCGAGTTTTATGTACATCTGTATATATATATATATATATATATATATATATATATATATATATATATGTATATATATGATAAAATCAAAAATCAACTCATTGAACATCTAATATTTGAAATTAAAAAGATTCACAACCCCCTCCAAAAAAAACACATTTGCAGCCCTCCAAACCCTCTACTAATTATTTATACCATCTCCAAGATTGCACTACAGTGAGGTAAAGGTAAATTTCCCAAACACTGCTGTACCTTATTTTTTCATTCTAAAAAAGCTGGCACAGCAGCTAGATCAGTTGATTTTTGATCACTTAGCACTATTTGATATAAAAAAAATTGATGAAATGAATGGAACACATATATATTCTCTGAAGCCAAGGCTAATTTCAATGATCTCTGGCTGACTATATTTGCTGATGACTGCAAATTAAGAGCTGTCATTAAATCCCACACCGACAGAAATGTTCTCCAGAAAGGGCTGACACAGACAAACAACTGGTGTCAGAGCCATGGATTTAAACTAAATGCCAAGAAATTCATAATAGTATTTTCTGGGAAGCCATCCAGCCCTGGCAACTATCATATTGACAACACACCCCTTAGAGTTGACCCAGTAGTTAGGGACTTAAGGACACACATAGACAGTAATGCCTTTGACCATCACATATCTGCAGTAGTGAGGAAATCATTCTATGCTGTGCAACTTATAAACAAAGGTATGGCATCTAGGTCCAAGGAAGTCATTGCTCCACTGTATTTGGCATGTATCAGACCTGTCGAGTACAATGCCACCTTTGTTTTGTACCTAACCAGGCATATCCAACAAATGGAATGTCCACAGAGGTTCCTCACTAAAAGAATACAGGGCATAAGTAAAATGTCCTATGCAGACTGCCTCAAGGCCCTATCCCTGAATTCTTTCTCCTAGAGGCTGTTGAGTGAAAAGCTATGCATGGTATGCAGTGCATTGTCAGACTCCACTCTGATGGACCTCCTGCATATCCACAAAACAAACAGCACTAGAATTACCCATTATAAATACTTACACCTTGCCTGTGATATAAATAGGACCTGTTGAAGAGACAGGCATGTATCACCGAGACTACCCCATCTCTGAAACAGGCTCCCCATGAATGTGAAGCAGAGTTTCTCCCTAACCCAATTCAAGTGTAACTTGGACAATTGGATGGGGAACAGGACATTTATCCCTGGCTTGGTACCTATGTCTCTAAAGGACACAGGCAACCTGTAAATGGTTCATCTCCCAAGCTCCTGCTTACACTTATCAAGGGTAACACAACTTGTCAGAGATTTGGGATGCATTGCTCTTTTGCTGTTATAAAGGCCCTTTTGGTCATTAACCTAACACCCATGAACCTATGAACAGAAAAAAAGCCAGCACAGCTGAATGAAAATCAGGTGATCGAACACTACCAGCTTTGTTTCTGTGCAAGACTATGAGCAGTGGGGATTGGGGAGTTGCTCTTTCCCCACTGTATAGTGATCTCAAAGTTGTTATATATAATTAGTAGGTGGTGTGGGGGTGCATGGGGTTTTGCCCCCTTGCAAAAAATACTGTTTTTCTTTTGTTATTGTCAACTGTTTTATCAACCATTTTTTGTTGATCTTGTGCAGTTTGCTAATATGAGTATACAACTAAGTGTCTCATATATCTATCTATCTATATATATATATATATATATATATATATATATATATATATATATATATATATATGTGTGTGTGTGTATAAAATATATATATAGGGTCTATATTACCTAATCAAAATGGCTAAACATTGAACGCCATTTCATTGACCCCTAAACATTGAACTACCATTTATGCAAACAGCCAATTCAGCGATTTATTTCCCTAGGGAAAAAAATCTCTTGGCCAACCAGAAATGACACACCACTTCAAACATTGCAAAGTGGGGGGCTTCACCCCCCTCACACCCCCTCAACTAAATATATCAACTCTAAGATTGCACTACAGTGGGGAAAAGGGCAAATTCATGACGACAGCCAATTGCTAAACTGGCCGTTCTCATAAATGGTAGTTTGATGTTTAGGGGTTGGTGAAAAGGCATTCAATGTTTACCCATTTGGATTAGGTAATATAGAGGGGATATAAAAAGTGCACACACCCCTGTTAAAATGCCAGGTTTTTGTGATATAAAAAATTGAGACCACAATAAATTATTTCAAAATGTTTCCCACCTTTAATGTGACCTATAACCTGTACAATTCAATTGAAAACAAACAAATCTGTTAGGGGAAAAAATATAAAAAATAAAAAACATACAATACGCTGGTTGCATAAGTGTGCACATCCTTAAACTAAACTTTGTTGAAGATACTTTTGATTTAATTATAGCATTCAGTCTTTTTGGGTACGCACCTGCCATCAATTAAAGAGACTCTGATTAACCCCAAATAAAGTTCAGCTGGCCTAGTAGGATTTTTCTGACATTTACTCAGTTGCCTGCTACAGCAAAAGCCATGGCTTGCAGAGAACTTACAAAGCATCAAATGACAAAAATCTCCCATATTCTCCATATGTCTGGACTATGGGGTAGGGTTGCAAGATGGAAGCCTTTTCTTAAACAGAAAAACATACAGGCCTGGCTAAAATTTGCAAAACAATACATTGTCTCCCAAAAGCATGTGGGGAAATGTGTTATGGTCTGATGAGACCAAGGTTGAACTTTTTGGCCACAATTCCAAAAGGTAGGTTTGGCGCAAAAACAACACTTTGCATCACCAAAAGAATACCATCCCCACGGTGAAGCATGGTGTTGGCAGTATCATGCTTTGGGGTTGTTTTTCTTCAGCTGGAACTGTGGCTTTAGTCAAGGTGGAGGAAATTATGAACAGTTCCAAATACCAGTCACTTTTGGCCCAAAACCTTCAGGCATCTGCTAGAAAGCTGAAGACGAAGAGGAATTTTACCTTTCGGTACCACAATGACCCCATGCATACATCCAAATCAGCAAAAGAATAGCTTCATCAGAAGAAAATTAAAGTTTTGGAATGGCCCAGCCAGAGCCCAGACCTAAATCCAATAGAAAATGTGTGGGGTGACCTGAATAGGGCTGTACACAAGAGATGTCCTTGCAATCTGACAGATTTGGAGCAATTTTGCAAGAAAGAGTGGGCAAATATTGCCAAGTCAAGATGTGCCATGCTGATCGACTCCTACCCAAGAAGACTGAATGCTGTAATTAAATCAAAAGTTGCTTAAATATAGTATTAGTTTAAGACTGAATGCTACAATTAAATAAAAAGGTGTTTCAGCAAAGTATTAGTTTAAGAGTGTGCACACTTATGCAACCAGCGTATTATATATTTTTTATTTTTTATATTTTTCCCCTAACAGATTTGTTTGTCTTTCAATTGAATTGTACAGGTTATAGGTCACATTAAAGGTGGGAAAAGTTTTGAAATTATTTATTGTGGTCTCATTTTTTTTATATAAAAAACCTGGCATTTTAACAGGGGGTGTACACTTTTTATATCCACTATATATATATATATATATATATATATATATATATATATATATGTGTGTGTGTGTGTGTGTGTGTGTGTGTGTGTGTGTGTGTGTGTGTGTGTGTGTATGTATGTGTATATATATATATATACCAGTCACTTTTGGCCCAAAACCTTCAGGCATCTGCTAGAAAGCTGAAGACGAAGAGGAATTTTACCTTTCGGTACCACAATGACCCCATGCATACATCCAAATCAGCAAAAGAATAGCTTCATCAGAAGAAAATTTCCATCTTGCAACCCTATATATATATCATCTTTTCATGTTTTCAGCAGTGCTGTAGGTACAATTTGCTATAATTTCAGAGGAAATGTGCACTACCCAAATCTGAGCTACATGTGTTTGGATACTCCTTCTGGGCCCATCTCATTTGCTCACTCAATTGAGTGCAGTGAGATCATATTCTGATTTCAGGCACTCCTACCATGTACAAAGAGAGCATCTGGGAAACAGAAAAAAAAAAAATTTAAGCTTGTTTCCTGCCTTTCCTGTTAAGTGGTATAGACTATTTGTAGGCTTCTGAGCCCCCAAGCCCTTCTGTGTTGGAGGGAAGCCTTCTAGCTTAGTTTTTTTTTCTTATAACTAGCCAGTTTTCTAGTTTCAGCACTCAAATCTGTTTCTTTGATCTCAGCACTTGTTCAGAAAAAAAAAAAAAAAAAATTCATCTGCTTTTACTGTACTTGTGTTTCTACCTACTTTATTTTACTTTTGCATCATCTTAAAAGTACTCAATTGTATTTATTACTGCTTGGTGTAACTCATTCTAAGCCTTTTGGTTTGAACACTTGGGCTTCGGACCAGTTGTTTTGCACTGAGAGGGTTTGTGGTCTGCACTGTAGTGGCAGAACAGGTAGCTTACATCCTTCTAGGTTGGGAACTGCTGACTGAGGGCTCAGTGTCTGTTATTCTAAAAGTGTATTAATTCTGGTTTAAGCACTTGGGCTTTCAGGCCAGTTATTTTACATTAAGAGGGTTCATGGTCTGCACTCTTGTGGGAGGAGAGGCTGGACTCTGCCCTTCTGAGCTGGGAATTTCTGGTTAAAGGCTTATAGTGCATGCATATCTGAACTGCTTCTTACTGAAGTTGGTGCGCCTTGTTTGCTGTGGCATAGACTGGATTCGGGCCTGCTGGATCTAGCTTTGTTTGTGTAACTTGAGCACTAATCCAGGCATTCTCTAAAGTATTCAATTGTATTTATTACTGATTGGTAGTAACTTGATTAAAGTGTAGCTATAATTCTAAGTCTTTTGGATTAAGTACTTGGGCTTCAGACCAGTTGTTTTACATTAGGAAGGTTTGTGGCATGCACTGTGGTGGCAGGACAGGTAGCTTTCATCCTTCTAAGTTGGGAACTGCTGATTGAGAGCCCAGTGTCTGTTATTCTTAAAGTGTATTATTTCTGGATTAAGCACTTGGGCTTCAGGCCAGTTATTTTACATTAAGAAGGTTTGTGGTCTGCACTCTTGTGGGAGAAGAGGCTGGACTCTGCCCTTCTGAGCTGGGAATTTCTGGTTAAAGGTTTATAGTGCCTGAATATTTGAACTGTATCTTACTGAAATTGGTACACCTTGTTTGCTGTAGCATAGACTAGATCCAGGCCTGCTGAATCTAGCTTTGTTTATATGCTTGTTGTTTGTTTGCTTGTTATTTCCTGGAACGCTAATTCCACCTAATATGCGGCTTCTCAGCTTCTGTGGATCACTAGTGATATCTGCATTGCTTACTGTACTTATTTCCTTGTTTCACTTGAAAGAAAGTTACTGTTTGTCATTTTTGCATTTAAGTTACCTGTAACACATTGCACTTAAGTTACCTGGCACTTGCTCACTAAAGCAATTATATAAGTCAGCACTAAAAATTAAAAGCACTACACCCTCACTCCCCACTGGCCCTTGTTTTCAATTATTAAGGAATTCCCAATATTATTCTAGCATGTCCAAAGGTCAGTTGTCAATCTCCTCTCCGGTCCAGCTGGTGAATCTGGGAATCTTGAGGCAATGTTACAACTGCCTCATGTACACAGACAACCCTCTCCTCCTCCCAACAAATTCCAACACATGTGAGAGATGCAACCATACAGCCAAACTGGAGGCTAAGCTCTCTCAACTCAGTACTGGCATAACCAGTCAGGAGGAGAAGGAAACCACACTCACTACAATTCCAGTCTCACATAGGCCTACCACGACAGCAAACCAAACACATAATCAAACAAAAACATACTCGGAGGCTCTAAATAAAGATCTGCCTAAGCAGCAGAGACCTCCAAAGCAGACACCCAAGCAACCACTACCCCAAAACAAAACAAGTGCAACACATATCTCACAAAGCCAGTGTGCCGAACAGTCACAGCCCTTAAGACTAAACAACACACCTGATACACTTGTAATAGGTGACTCTATCATCAGGCACACTGACGTCCCGCTCACCAGGCTGAACAAGGAGAGGGTCACGGTGAGCAGCCTGTCGGGCGCTAGGATCCGCCACATAACACAAGCACTCAGGTCACTCCAAGGCAAGTACAAATATGATTCGGTCATTGTCCATGCTGGTGTGAATGACCTGAGACGTAACTCCCTGGACTACATGAAAAGAGACATAAAGGAGCTCTCTGAGCATGTAGCCCAGGCCGGTATGACCCTGACCTTGAGTAGCATCTTACCCTCACCAAGAATGATGCCACAATATGAATTCAAGATGATCAATTTCAACAATTGGCTTAAGTACTGGTGTCATTCAAAGGGGATCCAATGCCTGTCAGCTTGGGATGATATGCTCGACAAGCCACGATGCTTCGCTAGGGTCGGCTTGCACCTGTCACCCCTGGGCTTTCGGATATTGGTAAAGGCTCTTGCAACCCCCATAGTGCCTTTTTTAGGCAAGGCTCAAAAGACAAACCCACCTCCATAGGTATCACAAGGGATAAGAAACTAAGAGTAATGCTACTCAATGCCAGAAGTCTAAACCTGAAGATGCATGCACTCGAAACTCTCCTTAGCATGGAGAACATCGATATCTGTGCAGTAACAGAAACCTGGTTCAGGGCTCCCGAGAGCACCCTAGCACTACCAGGTTATACCTCATACCATGCTTTTCGGCCCCAAAACTTGGACCGAACCACAAAAGGAGGGGGAGTATCAATATTCATCAAAGATACCCACACCTCCAGGTTGGTGGCAAAGCACGAAGCATCAGAGACTATCCATGTGCAACTAACAGTGGGTAAAACTGCCTTCCAGTTTATAGCCTGCTACAGACCACCCTCCCAAACCCAGGAACCCCACTCGGCCTTCCTGAGAACACTGGAAAATATGAAGGTCTCTCCAAACACCATTATATTGGGCGACTTCAACTACCCAAACATAGACTGGGAGCATTACTCTAGCTCCAACACCCCAGCCCAAAGGTTCCTAGAATTTATAAACTCAAATGCTATGGAACAACTTGTTACCACTCCCACAAGAGGGGAAAACATACTGGACCTGATCATCACCAACATGGGGACTCTATGCTCCAGACCAGAAGTGTATCCCTCACTGGTAAGATCAGACCATAAACTAATCTCACTGGATATTCACATCCCGACCCCACCCCTGCCCAGAAAACCACAGTGAAAAACTTCTCTAAAGCAAATTTCACACTCCTCAAAACCGAGGTGGAATCCTTCAAAGCCCCCGGGCCTGTGGAAAATATGGCCCAGACCACAGAATCCTTTATAAATGCATTCTATGAACACCTTCAGGAATGCATGGATCATGCGATCCCAAATAAAACCAAGACCCAATCCTCCAAAGGCAGACGCCCTGTCTGGTGGACCCCAGCCATAAACAAACTATACAATAGAAGGAGGAAGCTACTAAATGATAGAGCAAAATTCCAAAAAGGGAAGGCATCACTCATCAGTATTAGCAAAAAACTACGGGCACTCATAAAATTGTCTAAGGCCAGCTTCGAGAGGAAAAATTGCACAAGACACTAAGGATAATCACAAGGCTTTCTTTAGTTATGTTAGGAACCTGGGTGGTAATTCCCAGATATGCTCAGAATTAGTCCAAAATGACAAAAAATACACTGAACCCACAGACATTGCCAACATCCTAGCTGACAGGTTCAGCACAAACTTCTTCCCCCCCTCCTCACCAAAAGGGCAAATATCTATCCCAGCAGAGTGCTGCCCCCCTGACATCTCAGATGCTCGGGTAAAAGCTGCCCTCTCCAAAGCAAAAAACACAGCATCAATGGGACCAGACGGTGTCCCGGGCTGCATCCTACATGAACTCCAAGAAGAGCTAAACCCAAACATAAAACTACTGTTCAATCTCAGCCTTACTACAGGATATGTGCCCAAAGAGTGGCGTACAGCAACAGTGGTCCCTCTCCATAAAGGTGGTGCCTCAACGGATCCTGGAAACTATCACCACATAAGCCTGACTAGCTTGGTCTGCAAAGCTATGGAAAGGATCATCATGGACCTCATAAATAAAGATATTGGGGACCTACAGACACTGGATCCTACCCAGTTCGGCTTTGTTAAGGGCAGATCCTGCCTCTTAAACCTGGTTGATTTCTTTGAAACAGTCACCAAGGTGATTGATGAGGGGAAGGTGGTCCACACAGCCTATCTGGACCTCGCAAAAGCCTTTGATACAATACCCCACTCGGGCATTATAGATAAGCTCACTAGCTTAAATATAAACCCCTATGTCACTAGATGGATTGCAAACTGGCTCAAGGACAGGACTGGCTCATGGTTAGAATTGCTGGAGCCATGTCAGACTCCAAACCAGTTACAAGTGGTGCCCCACAAGGCTCAGTTCTGGGACCTCTCTTGTTCGGTATATATTTCTCGGAGATACAGGCCAACACGGAAGGACTGTGGCTGACCAAGTTCGCAGATGACTGCAAACTGGGCACCATAATCAACTCTCCAGCCGACACAAGCATCCTCCAAAAGGGCCTCATAGAAATAGACAACTGGTGCCAGAGCCATGGCATCAAGCTAAATGCCAAAAAGTGTATAGTCATCCCCTTTGGCAAAAACAAAGTGCCCACAAATTACCACATAGGTGGTAATCCATTAAGTACAGAAGAAGTAATTAGAGACCTGGGGACCCAAGTTGATAGCAATCTCTCATTTGACAACCACATGGCCAAAGTGGTTAGAAAAACATTTTATATAGCCTACCTAATCATGAAGGGATTCACATCTAGATCAGGGGAGGTCATTGTGCCTCTTTACTCATCCCTCATCAAGCCCATAATTGAGTACAATGCCCCTTTTGGGATGTACCTTACCAGACACCTGCAGCATCTGGAAAGACCCCAAAAGTACCTCACCAAGAGGATCAAAGGGCTCAAACAGATGCCATATGCTGCCCGGTTAAAGAAACTCCAGCTCTACTCAGTGGCATACCACCTGTTCAGAGGCGATCTGTGCCTGACGTATAAAGTCATGTCCAACCCAGAATTAATGGACATGCTGCACCTCAGAAAATCCAAATCCCATTGAGCTACGCACTCGAGAGACTTGAACCTCAGCACTGAAATAAATAGGACATGCTGGAGGGACAGATTCATAACCCAGAGGCTCCCTTCACTCTGGAATAAAATCCCAGTCCAGGTTAGGCAGAGTCCCTCATTGACTCTCTTCAAGAGGAATCTTGATGAGTGGATGGGAGATCTTAGGTTTACCCCGGGTATCACTTCTGTGTCACTGTTAGACAGAGGCACAGTATACTAACCTCGAAAAAGAGCATAGCAAAATAAATTTAAAATGGGTGGCGAAAGCCAAACACATTCTGGCTAGGCTTATAAATGCCCTAGGGCAGATAGCCTAGTATGAACCTCTGAACCTATGAACCTATGCCACTTGAGTGTTCAGTTTCCCAGTGACATTTTAATAACTGTTTTATTCGTAATTTGAGATGCAAGTTGACTGACTAGTGTATCTGTTTTTCAGCCGTATACTGATTGCAATATAAATTCATACAAATGTATAGAAAAAAAAAACAGGAATGAAATCAGTAAAGTATATTAGAACATAGGAATAAAGCATGACTTCAAAACAGTGCAATATAGTCCTAGTCAACATTCACTGAAGCATATAGTATATATTTAAGCCCTAATTTCAACAGGCAGGGATGCATGCTTCTGGAGAATGATGTATAACATCTTCATGGCTGCTTAAGTGTTTTTCTTGTTTTGGATGTAGATACCTTGGTCATGCTCCTGCTGTATATGTATTTCTGTTTTCTGAAAATAAAACTTTTAAGCTTTAAATATATTTCCTAGAATGTGGTATGTGCTGACATGTGACTCTAACAAGCAGTGAATTTTGAAATGCATTTCACTTTAAGACACTACATTGCCTTATCTTTCTGTTAAACACTCCTCCATGCCTCTCAGATTGTCTGATTTCAGTGCTCTTACATTTATCATCACACACTTTCTCTAATCTCTCTTGAAACAGCCTCCTCCCATTTGGGTCCTACTAAATAGAATTCAGTCCCATGCAGGGTTGCCATCTTTACATTCTGCTATCTATTGACAAGTAAGCCACATCTGCTGTATAATGTAACCCCCTTTTCCTGAGTAACTCTGCCCCTTTTAATAAATCACACACAGGCGTATGTAGTTGAATTGTCATATACAGTGATTGTATGCAATAAATGCACAATCATACTTCTCAGCCTGCAGATATTGAAAATGTGGGCAATGATTCTTGAAAAGTAGGTACAAATGACCAAAAATCTGGAACTCTAATTAGCATGAATTTACATACCTAATAGAATAATCCCCTCACTTCAAGTAGGATTTTGTTATACCACCACTCAGAAACATGAATTAGGAAAAAAAAAACAGAGTGATGAAGTAATATAAATTATAAGAAGAATAATTATGTTTTATTCAGATTAAGGTTTGACTGTGTCTTCCATTCTACAACCTGCTGATCACTCCTTTAATTTACATGTATTCAGATCCATATAAAAACGGAATGCGATCACACGTATAAATGGAGAGTGATATTAATCATAAGACCAGAATAAGGTGCTTCTTATGACTGACCATTACTTCCTTAATTCTTAAAATGAGTTGTTTTTGATATCTAGCCATTCTGTCCTGCAGATTAGGCAGTGACCATTCAACAGATGGGTACTAGACATTCAAAGAACTAGACAGCAACAGATCAATAATAATTCTTATCAACTTATACATGATCTTAATATTAACTTTCCAAATAATCCATTATTCACATAATGTGTGCCAGTTTCTGAACATGTTATCACATACTCTTTAACCTCTTAGCTCAAGAATCAGGGAAACAGCCATAAACAATAAGGAAATAAAGCCCAAACTCAGGGACATTTTAAAATATACATAATGTTAAAAGAATAACTGGCTTTATACTAACTTGCATTTTCTGAAGACTATGAAGTTTGAAACTTTAATGACTGATATTATCTAGTTACTAATCCTGAATGGTTTACAAGAAATTGCAAATCTTACAATGAACAAAACAAATCCAGCCTTTATCTTTATCTATGGATGGTCATCATCATCATCATCTTCTTTTGGCTGTTCCCGTTAGGGGTCGCCAGAGCAGATCACCTGTTTCCATTTCTTCCTGTCCTCTGCATGTCACACCAACCACCTGAATGTCCTCTCTCACCACATCCATAAACCGTATCTTAGACCTTCCTCTTTTCCTGTTACCTGGTAGCTTCATCCTTAGCATCTTTTTCCCAATATACTCAGCATCAGCACATGTCCAAACCAATGTAATCGTGCCTCTCTGGCTTTGTCTCCAAACCTTCCAACCTGGGCTGACCCTCTAATATATTCCTAATCCTGTCCACCCTCGTCACACCCAGTGCAAATCTTAACATCTTTAATTCTGCCACATCCAGCTCAAACTCCTGCCTTTCTGTCAATGCCACTGTCTCCAACCCATATAACATAGCTCATAGGTTCATAGGTTCATAGGTTCATACTAGGCTATCTGCCCTAGGGCATTTATAAGCCTAGACAGAATGTGTTTGGCTTTCGCCACCCATTTTAAATTTATTTTGCTATGCCCTTTTTTGAGGTTAGTATACTGTGCCTCTGTCTAACAGTGACACAGAAGTGATACCCGGGGTAAACCTACGATCTCCCATCCACTCATCAAGATTCCTCTTGAAGAGAGTCAGTGAGGGACTCTACCTAACCTGGACTGGGATTTTATTCCAGAGTGAAGGGAGCCTCTGGGTTATGAATCTGTCCCTCCAGCATGTCCTATTTATTTCAGTGCTGAGGTTCAAGTCTCTCGAGCACGTAGCTCGATGGGATTTGGATTTTCTGAGGTGCAGCATGTCCATTAATTCCGGGTTGGACATGGCTTTATACGTCAGGCACAGATCGCCTCTGAACAGGCGGTATGCCACTGAGTAGAGCTGGAGTTTCTTTAACCGGGCAGCATATGGCATCTGTTTGAGCCCTTTGATACTCTTGGTGAGGTACTTTTGGGGTCTTTCCAGTTGCTGCAGGTGTCTGGTAAGGTACATCCCAAAAAGGGCATTGTACTCAATTATGGGCCTGATGAGGGATGAGTAAAGAGGCACAATGACCTCCCCTGATCTAGATGTGAATCCCTTCATGATTAGGTGGGATATATAAAATGTTTTTCTAACCACTTTGGTCATGTGGTTGTCATATGAGAGATTGCTATCAACTTGGGTCCCCAGGTCCCTAATTACTTCTTCTGTACTTAATGGATTACCACCTATGTGGTAATTTGTGGGCACTTTGTTTTTGCCAAAGGGGATGACTATACACTTTTTGGCATTTAGCTTGAGGCCATGGCTCTGGCACCAGTTGTCTGTTTCTATGAGGCCCTTTTGGAGGATGCTTGTGCCGGCTGGAGAGTCGATTATGGTGCCCAGTTTGCAGTCATCTGCGAACTTAGTCAGCCACAGTCCTTCCGTGTTGGCCTGTATCTCCGAGAAATATATACCGAACAAGAGAGGTCCCAGGACTGAGCCTTGTGGGGCACCACTTGTAACTGGTTTGGAGTCTGACATGGCTCCAGCAATTCTAACCATGTGGGTTCTGTCCTTGAGCCAGTTTGCAATCCATCTAGTGACATAGGGGTTTATATTTAAGCTGGTGAGCTTATCTATAATGCCCGAGTGGGGTATTGTATCGAAGGCTTTTGCGAGGTCCAGGTAGGCTGTGTGGACCACCTTCCCCTCGTCAATCGCCTTGGTGACTGTTTCAAAGAAATCAACCAGGTTTAAGAGGCAGGATCTGCCCTTAACAAAGCCGAACTGGGTAGGATCCAGTGTCTGTAGGTCCCCAATATCTTTATTTATGAGGTCCATGATGATCCTTTCCATAGCTTTGCAGACCAAGCTAGTCAGGCTTATGGGGTGATAGTTTCCAGGATCCGTTGAGGCACCACCTTTATGGAGAGGGACCACTGTTGCTGCACGCCACTCTTTGGGCACATATCCTGTAGTAAGGCTGAGATTGAACAGTAGTTTTATGTTTGGGTTTAGCTCTTCTTGGAGTTCATGTAGGACAGCCCGGGACACCGTCTGGTCCCACTGATGCTGTGTTTTTGCTTTGGAGGGGCGTCTCTTACCTGAGCATCTGAGATGTCAGGGGCAGCACTCTGCTGGGATAGATATTTGCCCTTTGGTGGGAGGGGAGAAGTTTGCACTGAACCTGTCAGCTAGGATGTTGGCAATGTCTGTGGGTTCAGTGTATTTTTTGTCATTTTGGACTAATTCTGAGCATATCTGGGAATTACCACCCAGGTTCCTAACATAACTAAAGAAAGCCTTGTGATTATCCTTAGTGTCCTGTGCAATTTTTCTGAAGCTGGCCTTAGACAATTTTATGAGTGCCCGTAGTTTTTTGCTAATACTGATGAGTGATGCCTTCCCTTTTTGGGATTTTGCTCTATCATTTAGTAGCTTCCTCCTTCTATTGTATAGTTTGTTTATGGCTGGGGTCCACCAGACAGGACGTCTGCCTTTGGAGGATTGGGTCTTGGTTTTATTTGGGATCGCATGATCCATGCATTCCTGAAGGTGTTCATAGAATGCGTTTATAAAGGATTCTGCGGTCTGGGCCGTATTTTCCACAGGCCCGGGGGCTTTGAAGGATTCCACCTCGGTTTTGAGGAGTGTGAAATTTGCTTTAGAGAAGTTTTTCACTGTGGTTTTCTGGGCAGGGGGTGGGGTCGGGATGTGAATATCCAGTGAGATTAGTTTATGGTCTGATCTTACCAGTGAGGGATACACTTCTGGTCTGGAGCATAGAGTCCCCATGTTGGTGATGATCAGGTCCAGTATGTTTTCCCCTCTTGTGGGAGTGGTAACAAGTTGTTCCATAGCATTTGAGTTTGGTCTCACTACCCTCTTGTAGACCTTCCCTTTTGCTCTTACAGGTACTCGTCTGTCACAAATCACTCCTGACACTCTTCTCCACCCACTCCATCCTGCCTGTACTCTCTTCTTCACCTCTCTTCCACACTCACCGTTACTCTGAACTATTCTTTATCTTTATCTATGGATGGTAAAACTGAGAATTCCTCTTCTGTATTATACTGCAACATTTACTTTGCCTTAAATTTGTGCTCAATGCTATTCATCAGTCCATGTTCCAAAGTACTTTAAATTATCAGTTAAATGCTATCTTCACCCATCCCATTTAAAGCAAATAGAATTATACTGTATGCACCAAATGTAAGCTGAATACATTTGAAGTGTATGCTTTAATAAACTCCATCAGTTATTGTTTGAAGGTTCAAATGTATCTATTGTTGTAAGAAAGTTCTTCTATATTTCACAGCTTATAAACAAAGGGATCAAGTCTGGATATAAGGATGTCAATTTTCCCATTTAATCAGACCTCATTAGGCCAACCATTGAATACAGTGCCTGTTTTGACATGTATCTGTCCAGACACATGCAAAAACTACAATGCCCACAGAGATATCTTACTAAAAAGGAAACAAGGCCTAAACAACATGTCTTACATGGACTGACTCAAAGACCTAAAAACTATACTTGGTATCCTACAGATTGCTGAGAGGTGACCTATGTCTGGCATACAAGGCATCCTCAGACCCATTATTAATGGATTTACTGCACATTAGAAAGTCAGATGTCATCAGAAATAGTCAGTCTAGGGATCTAAACTTCTGCAACATGAATACAATGGTGAAGAGGGACAGATATATCCAGGAACGGTCTTCGGTCAACTGGTGTCCTAGGCAAAAGGGCACCATGGCACCCCCACCACACCACTCAGTGCCCCCATCCTGGTCTACCTACACCAAATAAATACCGGAAAAGTGCCCCTACTAAAGCAGTGCCCTAGGCAACCACCTAGTTGGCCTATGCCTAAGGCCGGCTATGGGTATAGCTCACAGAGGATACTGCTGTTGTGAAGAGACTCCCCATATCCATAAAAAACAAAGTTCATTCCTATCCATATTCAAGTGCAACTTGGATGTATGGATGGGAAACAGAAAATTTACTCAAGACTGCCCTGTACTACGAATGGACAGAAAGAGCCCCACAATGCTTTATCCCATGCATGGGTTCCCTCAAATTATATATACTATGATCCCAGTTATTCTCATTAGGAGTAATATATATTTACCAACCGTGGGATGGGTAAGGCAATCTCTAACCAAATGGGATAGGTTATTTCTAGTACAAAAAGGGAAACTGGCTAGACTTAAAATGGCCTGTGAAGGCAGCTAGCCTGGTACTTACATATGAACCTATAAAGATAACACATACTAAAGCAGCTTACCGATTGTTGCAGTCAACATTTACTTTCTAAACAATATGCTATGTTGTCATGCTGCAAAGTTGCTGCAGGCAAGGAAGAGAAACTGATAGATTTGCTTCACAAATAAACAAATAGGTAAATGAATATCAGAGTGCTACAATTTATGGGAAATCTCCCAAGTTCATAATGTAAAACTGGTAGTAAAACCAACAAAGACAAAACGGCTCCAGTACAGACACAGCAACTTTATTAAAATAGAAATATTAAAATATAAGCAATTTAGACTGAGCACTTTCACCCTATTTACAAACAGGCTTCACCAGGGTCTGAAATCACAGTCAATAATGCGTATAAGTACCCCATGTAAAACAATTAACAGCTAACCAATTACTAAGAAAATAAATGCCGCCTTCATTTTCCTTTTCTTTCAGAGAAGAAATATGTTCTTCAAGGCTTGTACATTCAGAAGACAAATACTTGTGAGGTATTATTATTTTTGGGAATAGTACCTGCCTCCCTGCCTCCCCCCCCAAACAAGAAAAAGACAGTCAGCTTCTATGTATTGCTCTGGTCTTAGATTGGAATAAAGGTGAAAGAACAAGGTGGGTTTGGAGGGTGGCCTAATGGCTAAGGTGTTTACCTTATAAACACAAGGTGCAGGGTTTGAGTCTCACAAGGGATAATTGACTAGGCTTAAAAACAAAAATAGCTCACAAGGGCAGTTAGCTTAGTACTAAACTATGAACAAATGGCCACAGTGATATATTTCATGTTGCTGTCATACATATTTGTGATATGCTGCCTCACCCCATCCCCAAAAAGCAGCAAGAATAAAAGCTAAAAACAGAATATAGTAACACACTTCATCTTTTTTCTGTCAGACATGCATACGCAGCATGTCTCCTTACCACTACCCTCAGAAGTTAGTCATCTGTATACAAATGTAACTTTTGGCTGAAAAAAAGTAAAAAAAAAAAAATAACAGTCATAGTCATGTATTCCACTGTGTTGCTCCTGGAGAGTGAACTAACTTTAGAGAAGATATACTGACCTTTGGTGAACAACTCTGAGGTTAGACTATGTGAAACATTAAAAGAAAATAATGATTACTTTGTCCCTACCCCCCCATGCAAGCTATAGTGATCTTCTGTGCACAGTCTAGAAGTTTGATGATGAGGAAAATTAAAAGATATAATGATCATGTTGTTCCCCAGCTCCCACACAAGCTGTAAAGACTTTCTCTGAACACCCCAAGGATTGATCACAAGGAATATTAAAGAAACAATGATCTTAGTGTCCCTAGCTCCCCACAAGCTATAGTGGCTTTCTGCATATACCTCTAATCAGGGGTGGTTTTATACTAGATGGGGTCCAAGGCAGAGTCCCCTACTTAAGCCTGTGTCAAAATCCCTTTATACAACTAGTGCAACTTGGGTTTATAGGTTCATTGGTATATAATAGTCTAAAAACCACCAGGACCTTTAAAAGCCTAACTGTGCAACCCATCCCAATTGTGTCTCTATGCATCAAAGGCATTTATTGTGAGGGAGTATGTTAGTTAGGAAGTATTAGGAAATTTCTAGAGGTTATCTAAGCACACAACCTATGGTGAGCGACCTGGGTAAAAGGTTGTCAACAATCTCATATTTGACCATCATGTGGCGGCAGTGGTCAGAAAAACCTTTTACTTGGTTCATTGCATAAGTAAAGGGATTGCATCCAGGAAAAAAAGAGGCTATTACCTCTCTGTATTCTTCCCTCATTAGACCTGTAATTGAGTATAATGCCCTGTTTGGTATGCACCTCACCAAACACCTGCAATAACTGGAAAGGCCACAGAAATACCTCACAAAGATAATCCATGGCCTCCAACACCTGTCCTATGCGGATAGGCTGAAATCTCTATCACTTTACTCAGTATCATACAGATTGCTGAGAGGTGATCTGTGTCTTACCTACAAGGCAATATCGGACCCTGCCCTACTAGAGATGTTCCATATCTGTGAGTCTAACTTCTTGTGCATTACCTGCTCAATAAGCCCAAATCTAATATGCCACATCAACAAAACCTGCTGGAGAGACAGGTTTATCTCCCAGAGGCTGCCCCATTTCTGGAATAGACTTCCCATACACGTAAAGCAGAGTACCTTGCTGACCCTCTTCAAGCGCAACCTTGATGAGTGGATGGGAAACCACAAATTTGTCCCAGGGGGTCCCACCTTTGTCCGTAATTGACAGGGGTGCCAGGCACTGACTGAGGTTTCTTTTTTGGGGCTAAACTCTTGGCTAGGCTTGTAAAGGGCCCCAGGGCCATTAGCCTAGTAACCTCCTATGATCCTATATTAGTTTGGGGAGTACTGTCTGCCTCTGTATCAGAAACATGGGTGCCAGACGTGGAGTGAATTTCTGATTTCCCATCCCTTGCTCAAGTTGATGCTTAAATAAGGTTAAAGATGGACTCTCCTATATGTAGATGAAGAGTCTGTTCCAGAGCAAGAGGATCCTCTGAGGCAAATCTGTCTTGCCAACATGTCTTATTTATGTCACAAGCAAAATTTAATTTCTTATATTTAGTGGTTCTGATGCTATTCAGTTTGTGGATGTGCAAAAGGTCCATCAGAACCAGATCTGAGGAATCCTTGTATGCCAGGCATAGATTGCATCTCATTAACCTGTAGGAGACTGAAAATAGCGATAGGGCTTTATGTCAATTCCTGGATTCCTCTAGTAAGGAACCTCTGTGGACGCTCCAACTGTTGCATGTCTCTGGACAGGTACATGCTGAGGGGGGGGCATTCTACTCGATGATGGGCCTGTTAGGGCAGAATAAAATGGCACTATGACTTCCTTGGACCAGGATGCCATGCCCTTATTATACTCAATGATGGGTCTGTTAGGGCAGAATAAAATGGCACTACGACTTCCTTGGACCAGGATGCCATGCCCTTACTTACAAGTTGGGGAATACAGAAAGATTTTTTTACTACCTTGGCCATGTGCTATTCAAAGGGTAGTTTACTGTCTACATATGTTCCCAGACCCTAAATACTAGGTCAACTCTTAGGGGTATCTTATTGATGGAGTAATTAGCATGGGTGGCAGTTTTCCCAAAATACAATATACTGCAATTCTTGACATTGAGTTTTAATCCTTGACTTTGGCACCAGTCATTTTTCTGTCTTAGACTGTCTTGTAAGATGTTTGTATCATAGAGGGAATCTATGATATCTCCAAATGTGTATTCCTTTGCAAATTCAGTCAGCCAAAGGCACTTGACATTAGCCTTTACCTCTGAGAAGTAGATGCCAAATAGGAGCTGTCCCAGCATGGAACCCTTTGCTATCCTGCTGGTCACTGGTCTCGTAGTGGAGGTGGTCTCACCAACCCTGACTTCTTAGGTCCTGTCTGTGAGCCACCTGGCAATCCAATGAGTTATGTAGGGGTTTATGCCCAGTTTGATGAGTATGTCAACTTTACCTGGGTGGGGTATTGTATCAAACACCATTGCCAGGTCCAAGTAGACGGTATGCCCCATATTCCCCTCATCCATTGCCTTGGTGACCTTCTCAAAGAAGTCCACCAGGTTTAGTATGCATGACCTTCCCTTGACAAAGCTAAACTGGGTTAGGTCCAGTGTCTGAAGGTTGCCTATGTCTTTGTTTATCACTTCCATGGTCATTATTTCCATGGCTTTGCATATTAGACTAGTCAGATTAATGGGTCCATAGATTCTGGGGTCAGTTGATGGTCCACTATCGTGAAGTGGGATAACTATTGCAGTCCTCTCTTCACATGGTACAAAACCTCTTTTGAGGCTATAGTTGAAAGGTGACTCAAGTGGTCCTGACAGGTCATCTTTCAAGCAACTTATCAGGCATCCCAGGATATTGGTGGGGCCCATTGAGCTGTGTTGTTGGCCATAGTAAGTGCTGCCATGACATGCTCCCTGTTAATAGTTGTGGGATTATGCAAGTAGGTATTTCATGGGAGGAGGCAGGGGGAGTGTGAGGCAAAGTTTGAGATGAATTTATCAACCAGGAAATTCATTATATCACTTTTTTCACAGAAAGTGGCACCATTAACCACAGTTTGGCACACTGATGTGTGTTGCCTTTGAGATGTCAGACTCAGCTGTAGAAGGCCTTGTGGTTGTCTTTAGCTTCGAAGGCTATCTTGACCTCATAATTGACCTTGTTCAACTTTGTCATCTTAGTTTCATTTAGTTTAATCAGAGAGCTACTATCATTATGGGAGATGCTCTTCCTGATTATGTCTATTTACTTTAAAGTGAATTCATGTAATATTTAAATTGTCTCTGATTTTGTCCCTGATTCATGAGCAAGAAACTGTGAACGTTGCTCATGGTTAGTTCTTTTCTTATGAGGTTTGCAGTTAAAGTTGGGCATGGGAAGAGGAAGTTGCTGAATGGCAATGGACATTTGAGTTTTCAGACTTCCAGCACTTCAGAAAATGCATGCTGTTGAGGATCTAGTTTGTCTCTTCTTTTGGGCTGTTGTCCAGAAGTCTTGTGCTAAGAGGTTGAGAGGTAGGGTTGGACCTCTCAGTTGCCCTGTACTTCCCAGGAAGGTGGTCTCCTATTCATTCATACCAAGATGCCATCAGTCATGAATGCTAAGGACCATTTGCCCTAGAACTGTCAGCATTGTGGTCATATCAGCAGAGGTACTATGATGCTATGGCATAGCAGGAGAGGTTGCAGGAGCTCTTGCAGTGTCACAAACTGTGAGATTTGATTTTCCAAATTGTTGCCTCATATTTTTGGGCTATTCCTGAAAATGTTTGTAGCATTCTGGCTAATCATGAAGAACTGCAGTCAGTAAATAATGGCACACATTTGATTTGCAGTATTCAAACCCTTCAGAAAAGGCACTCTTATATACAAATTTTTATTCTGGTAACTACGTTTTTAAGAGCAGTATTCTAAATCTATCCCTGATTTTGGCCCTTTGTAAGGTTTGATTTTGAAGCAGAGGAGGAAGGTTTATCTGTTTCCTCATTAAATGAGGTTGACATGCCTCAATGGTCCATAATGTTGTGGCCTGTAAGCTGTGGTTTGTTTCTCATAAGTTCATAGTTTTCTGGCAAATCATGGAGGATTCCATTAGCTAAATAATGACAGACATTTATTTTCAGACTTCACATCCTTCAGAAGACGTAGGTCGATATTTTTAATTATTTGTATAAAATTGTTATGATATTTCTCTTATATGTTAAAACAATAAACCTGTTTTAAAAAAGAAGACGTAGGTCGATACAAAACCTGGTTTTCTGGTAACTTTATAAGAGCATAATTCAAAATCTGTTCCTATCTCTCCCTTTAGTTTGCTTTCATCCAGAATTAATGAGAAACTAAGTAAGAAGTAAAGGGGCCAGTCACACATTCATTGTTAGAATCCTCCTGTTACCCATGGTCCTTAATACTGAATCATATCAGGTCATCATGCTGGGAGTTTCTATATGAAGTTGCTAATATAACGTTATTAGGGGGTTCACATTTTGCTTTTTGCTCCACATTACGAGTGGTAGTGTTCTACATTTTGGATGTGGAAGGTGATAACTAAATGGGAGATGATGATCTCTGACCTAGTAAATTCATCTTGTGGAACCTATCCAAACTCACTTAGTGACCATTTCCAAAACTATACCCATAGAAATACAACATACCAACCTAACACTCACCTACTTAAAACATCCCCAAAACATTCTAAATTCAATTAAAAACTCCTTTATCAATACATTGAAAGCCTTTAATTAGGTTGCCCTATACACACTGTTCCACTTGACAAGGTAGTCAATGCTTGTAATACCTTATTCTTAAAGATTCAAAACACACCCCACGTTGCAAACCAAGAGTGAATATTAACCACGCGCCATGGCCCACTACCCAGTTGAAAACTATAATGTATAACAGAGACAAAGCTTGGAAAAAAATGGCTTAACTTAAAAACACCCTATAACTTGCAACTTTATAGAGAATTGTACAATCTGAGTAATAAAACAAGTTAACCTAGATAAAAAAGATATTATTATAGCAATCTACAACTTCACCAGAAAACGACTCCAAAAAATTCTGGACATCAATATTTAACCTGTTACATCCCTGCTCAAACAAGGAATCCAGTCCTTCTCATAATTGGTCTCCACTAGAAATCGCTACCTTATTCAATACCTACTTCAAAGAAAGCATTACCTCCTTAACTGAAAACTCTTTACCCCATACAGTGCGTTTGTCACCACCACAATAACATCCAATCCTAGTAATTCAGCAAATAACTGGTTAGATCAAAAGCAAAATTCTCCATATACTATACACACTTCCACTTCCTTTATTCCCCACTCCCTTTCATCATCCTCACATAAACTAATTAACCCTCTATATCCATTTCTAGCAACTTCCACTGAGGACTTCTCCCCAAATCAGTGATAAAAAACTTCTACTTAAACTCAAGCCTTGCTCCACTGCAGCTGATGACCTCTTACCTGAATGTCTAAAGATAGCTTATCAATAGATCAATAACTGAATTCTATGTACCCTCACATTGGAAAAAATCCTATATTATCCCTCTTCATAATGGTGGCATCTTGACTGACATGTCTAACATTTGGTCTATTGCAATATCACTGCTTTCAAAAATTCTTGAAAGATATTTTCATAAGCAACTCCTCCACTATCTTCTACAATCCAGCCAATGTGGCTTCCACCCAACACACAGTAAAACTGCAGCCCTCCTGTCATTCACTGACACCATAAACAAATACAGGGACTCAGGCAAACTTGTTCCTCCTTATTCTTTGACCTGTCAAAAATCTTCAATACAGTTTCTCTCCCTAAACTCATGTATAAACTGTCTCAACGTGGACTATCCCCTTTTTCATTACTATGGTTGAATAGTCATTTAACTGACAGGCTCCGATCTGTAAAATAACAGAATACTCTCTGTCCCTACCTGCAAGTCCTCACAGGTATACCCCAAGGTTTTGTACTTGTTCCCTTTCTGTTTAATATTTTTATCAATGACCTCTACACCTCCTTAGGTCCAGCATCGCTTATAGGTTCATAGGTGTGTACTAAGCTAACAACCACTAGGGCCCTTATAAGCCTAGCCGTGCAACCCAAATGTGACTGACAAATTTGATGTATATATCAGCTGATTTACTGACTGCCTCCATCTGTAAGAGACATAGACATAGACCAGGGGTGAATTTCCAATTACCCATTCATTGGTCCAAGTTGTGCTTAAATAGTAGTAGAATGAAACTCTGCTTTTTATGGATGGGGAGCCTGTTACAGAGAATGTGAATTCTCTGAGAAACATATCTATCTGTCCAACCTGGCCTATTTATGGCATTAGGTCTTTTAATCTAGTAGTTTTTATGTTGTTTATTTTACAGATATGCAAAAGGGTAATCAAAACAGGGTCTGGGGATGCCTTGTACGCCAGGTAAAGATCACCTGTCAGAAGTATGTATGATACCAAGTAAAGATACAGGGCTTTGAGGTGACCAGTATAGCACATTGTGTTTACTTCCTGTATTCTTTTTGTAAGGAACCTTTGTTGAAATTCCAGTTGCTGCATATGTCTAGTCGGGTACATACTGAAGGGGGCATTAAACTCTATGATGGGTCTGATGAGTACAGTGATATGATGACCTCTCTGGACCTAGATTCCAAGCCCTTGCTTATAAGTTGAGCAACACAGAAAAAAATTCTTACTACTTGGACACATGTTGGTCAAAGGTTAGATCACTATCTACATGAGTTCCTAGATTCCTTGACTACTTAGTCAACTTTTAGGGGTGTTTCATTTCTTGATGACATTGTTACCTGGGGGGGTCAACTTCCCAAAAGGTAGCATAATGCATTTCTTGGTACTGAGTTTTAAGCCATGGCTTTAGTACAAAGCATTTGTCTGTGTTAGACCTTCCTGTAGGGGTGTTCTCATCTTGACTGCTACCAGTTTGCAGTCATCTGTGAACTTAGTTAGCCAGAGGCCTTTGACATTGGCTTTGACATCCAAGAAGTAGAAGCCAAAGAGGAGTGACATAGTACAGAGCCCTGGGGGACTCCACTGGTGACTGGCTTCTTTGTGGAGGTGACCTCATTGATTTTAACCTCCTGTGTCCTATTAGTGAGTCAGCTAGCTATCCAAAGTGTTATAAAGGGGTTGTTTCTAGTTCTATAAATTTGTTGACAATGCTCAAGTTAGGTTTTATATCAAATGGTTTAGCCAGATCTTGGTAGGCATATACACCATTTTCTCCTCATCCATTGCCTTAGTGACCTTTTTAAAGAAGTCCACCATATTCAGTAAGCAAGACCTTCCTTTGACAAAGCCAAACTGAGATGGATCCAGTGTCTGGAGGTCTGCTGTCCTTGTTGATAAATTCTATGATAATGGTTTTCATGGCTTTGCAAATAAGACTAGTCATACTAATGGGTCTGTAGTTTCCAGGATCTGTTGAAGGTCTTCCCTTATGAAGGGGATGTTCACCTCCGTCCTCCAGTCTCATGGGACAAAGGTATAGTTAAATAATGACTCCAGGTGTCCTATTAAGTCATATTTTAGACTGCTTAGGAAGCACCCGGGGATGTTATTGGACTAAATGAGGCTGGGTGCTTGGATTAAACAAGTAGAGCCAGAACATGCTGCCTAGTTATAGTTGGAGGGGTTATGTTTGAGGGTATTTCATGTGGAATGGCTGTGGGTGACAGTGGGTAAAGTTGGAACTGAATGTGTCTGCTAACAGGTTTATTATATCACCAAGCTTGGTGAATGTGGCACCCTTAACTACCAGTTTAGCACATTCTTGTGTGCTGCCTTGAGGTTTTTGAAATAGTTAAAAAAGGCCTTATGGTTATACTTCACCAGGGAGGCTATCTTAAAGTCAAAGATGGCTTTGGTTGACCTAATTAGCCCTCTTAGTTGTCTATTTACTTTGATGAGAGAGTTTTTATCTCTATGGGAATTACCCTTCCTGATTTTTGCCATATTTTTTTCCATTTGTTGTTTATCCTGTTTAATTTGGTATGCCACAAGGGTGGTTTGTTTCTGGGGTTAGTCTTACTTCAGCTTGTTTTAGCCACTGGAACCTAGATAAAACAAGAAATATTTGACAACAAATTATTCCCCCAGGTTTCAACATACTCAGAATGGACAGAAAACTTAAAAGAGCAGGCAGTATGGCTATTATTTTTAAAAACAATTTAGAAATTGCAACAGTGCATCTAAATATGAAAATTTAATAATGCTGAACTTCTGATTGCATACCTCAAAATCAACCAAAAGAAATCTATATGTATCTCAGCAGTATACATCCGACCAGGCAACATTACCACAACCAAAAATATCCTACACTGGCTATTTGACAGCATCCCCAGGAAACCTTCATCTTAGGTGACCTAAATATAGACTGGCAATCCATAAACAGCAGCAACCCCAAGGACTCTCTATTCACTTATTTGGCTTCACTCAACTAATAAGCTCCACCACCAGAATTAACAAAAGCACTAAGAGGCAATTCACATTGGACTGGATATTGACAATCAAATCCCATAATATAAACTCCTGTAGTTGCTTTCTAGATACCATAAGCAATCACATCCTAAGCTATGTAAAAGACAACAACTGGGTTCACTCACAAAGATAATTTATAAACAAGTACACAATTTAACCAGATTTGACAAAGACATTTATTACAGCTCTGTCCCACTACACCAGGAATGTTTTAAGAGAAATGCCACTAGATTAAGCAGTTAGTCACTTCATTCAATTAGACCTTCCTGAAATTACTAAATGATTTTGCACCAGTTAGAACATGAAGGGTAAAAACTAACACTGCCCCATGTCTAATAAAAAAGACAAAACAACTCATGCTGCAAAGAGATAAAGCATTGAAAGAATGTCATAAGAATGAAACACAACATGCCTACCAAAACTTTAGATATCTCAGAAACCGTACCAAGAGCCATGCTAAATCTGACAAGAAATCCTACTACAGTAATCTGCAACAAAAGCACCAACACATCCTCTCACTACATAAACTATTACTCCCTGGTCATACCACTACACCCCGTTCTTCTACCTTAGACAACAGAGTCCATTGCTACTCAGTTCAACACTCCAGCCAGTTTCATCACTAATCAATGGCCATCTCACTTATCCCCTCCAACTTCCATCTGTTCTGAAAAGCAACACACTGTCTTTTAGTTTTCAGCCTGTCCCAACATCAACCCTAAAAAATTACTAGCTAAATTAAAAGCAACCTCAGATGGTGATAACCCTCCTACTGACTTCCTCAAAATAGCTGCAGAAGCACTAGCCTTCCCTGTCTCCATTCTGATAACCAATCAATATCCATTATTACACCCCTTCACCAAGGAAGTACTTTAACGGAGTTAACAAACTAAATACCTACTGCTGTCCTATCACCCCCTCTCTGAAATCTTTTAGCAATGCATTCACTCAGCTTATGAAACATCTAAGTAGTAGTGGGTTTGGCATAATGTTTAAGGTCTTCACCTCACAAACACAAGGTACAGGGTTTGATACTGACTTCAGGTTTTTGGCTAGGCTTGAAATGGCCTTGTATTCACCTATGAACTATGAATATAACCAAACAGACCCTCCTCTTCAACACCCAGTACAGTTTCAAGCCCAACCACAGTACTACTACTGCCCTCCTCAACTTCAACAACATAGTAAACCAATACAGAAATAATGGCAACCTTGTTTCTTCACTTTTTCTAGACCTTTTGAAAGCATTTGACATAGTGTCCCACCAAAAGCTCCTTCCTGAACTTGCAACTCAAGGTCTCACTTACCACTCCCTCTCCTGGTTTCACAATTTTTATGGAATCATCAGCAGGCAACTAAAATGCACGAAACCTTTCAGCATTTCATCCAGTCTCTGTTGGTCTTCCTGGGTCAATACTCTGCCCCCTTCTATTTAATATTTTCATAAATAAACATCATATCAGTACACTTGCCACTCTCGTATAATACGCAGATGATTCAACCTTTATCTCCACTGCCCCATCGATAACAAAATTACTCAAAATCACTCAAAAATCTTTCACTGACATTGAAATATGGCAAAAAATTCTAACTTGTTGCCAAAATAAAAACAAGATTATATTTACTCCAAAACAACACCTTACCCAGAAACACACATTTCATATTACCTCAAGTAATAACAAGAAAATAGAAATCATAAGCCAGACTAAACTATTCAGTCATAATAGATGACAACCTTAAATTTGATCACCGCATACTTCATTCCATCAAGCAAACTCACCAAAAACTTGCCTCCCTCTGTAGAGCCAAACACTACCTGACAGATCAAGCAAGGATTACCTTAGCAGCAACATACCTCCTTTCTTCTCTTTATATGCTTCCCCTATTCTTACAAATATCAGCATTACATATGAAACTAAACTAGCCTCCGGCTACTACAGAATTGCTAAATTTGGAACCACTAACCAACCTTATAAAACACACCATTTCCTTACATTAAAACAATTAAAATGTCTTGAACTCCCAAACTAATCATTGCTCATAACCAATTGTAATCTCCAGACAAATGAACAGCATTACAAAATACTCTACTCTATTCACCCACTAGAGACTTTCACTATAGCAATAAACTCTAACTATGTATCAAGGAGTCTCTGGGTGAGTCCCTATGTCTTTATTTATGAATTATGATCCTCTCCATAGCTTTGCAGATTATAATGATCAGATCATGTAGTCCTGGAGGTGCTGGTAGAAGGCATTACCCCATGTTCTCAGTAAGACATTCAACATTGCTGGAGATTCTCTCTTCTCCCTCTCTGTGCAAAACTCTGGAATGAAATCCCCACACAGTTAAAACAGATAGAAAACCTAAATAGTTTCAAAACATTGCTTAAACAGCACCAGTGTCAAAGATGGCTCTGTTTTTCCCTACACACCTGGCTAGCTTTACTCAGATTACTTTACTCCAACTCTTACAACCATGTTGCTTCTCAATCTTTTATAACTTATCGCTCCTCCTCATACTGCAATTAATTTCTAAATTCTTCCTCTTCCTCTTTCTGTCACAGCCCACCACTAATTACAGTTCCTCCTCTGTCCATTTACCCTCCTGGTCATTTCCATAATTTCTCCTTTCATATGTCTCTTATCATCGATTCATAAGCTATATTATTACTTGTCTGTCTGTAAATTACTATTGACCTCAAAAACACCTCAGTTTGATCTTTTCTGTACAGCCATCATACTATAAATACATTATTTGTTATTGTATATTTTATTTTTATATTCAATAATTAGCCAATATATGTTAATTTCTCTCTTTTTTTGTGTGAAAATGCTATGTTCATGTAGTAAATATTTTAAAAAAAGTAAATATACTCATGTAGAGATGTTTTATTATTCAGTTATAAATGTGATTTTGTGTAACTTAAATGTGGAGCTTTTATTCCCAGGCCTCTGCTGTAAATGAATTTTACTCAGTCGGACTTTTCCCAGTCAACAACGACAGATAAATAGGTAAATAAGTAAATAACTACTTCTGTGAGATAAAGTAGCCTCTACGCAGCCATTGACATGGTTGTACAGAGTTTCTGAGAGCATTTAAGCATATGCTGCTGTGCTCTCTGGGTCTGGAGGGGCATTGAATTTTGACAAACCATCATCTAATAAAAGGTAATTTGCCTTGGAATGTCTCCTAACTATTATTGGTTTTAATGGGATAGCAAAGTTGATTTTGATTTTGAGGAGGCAGCTTTATGCTCAGACTATACTAGAGATGATGAGACATTGGGGAGGTGCAGCATTCTCCTATATTTACAAGCATGATGCAAGTATGTTGGAGCCTGTAGTGGGTATAGTCACTATTTGATCAAGGGTGTTTGTATTTTTAAAGTACAGGAATCTCTGTGCTTATAGATTTGAGATCTTATAGAATTCCCAGTCTATAGAGGGGTACTTAGTCTCCCATGGTTAGGGTGTTAGGTTTGATGGTAAGTTTCTTCAGTAGGTCCAAATATACATTGTGAGTTTCTTGGGACATGGAGGGTGACCTATAGCTAGGTAGGATATGGTACAGGATTTTGTCTATGGTGATCTGTACGCAGAAGGAACTCCAGCATGTCATCCTGTTTGACCACCCTAGAGGTATGCTTGTTACTGATGTATATTGAGACATTTCCTTCTTTAGCCCTTGTCTGTGCAGCTACTGGTCTAAAAGTGTGGAAGGCACTGAAACCTTGCACTGCCGTGGTACTCTCTGCCTCTTTAAACCATGTCTTGGTAACTGCACAGATGTCTATATTCTCGAGCATGAGGAGGGCTTGAAGGAAGTGTATTTTTTTTAATTTAGGCTACTGGCATTGAGCAGCAACTCCTTGAAGTTCAACTGAATAGCTTTTGCTATGTTGGTAGGTTTGTCAATTTGGCATTGCCTAAAAAAGGCAATATGGGGTGGATAAAGTTTTAGCCTATATTCAAAAGCCTAGAGGGGAAAGGTGCAGACCTTCTTGGCAAAGTCATGTGATCTGTTAACCATGTCCTCAAAAGCTAATGGATATTGGATACCATTAGAATGACACGAGTAAGACAGCTAGGTGCTGAAATCAATCATTTTTTCCTCATATTGTGGCATCATCCTCAGTGATGATAATATGCTGCTCAGTGCTAGGCTAATACCAGCCTGAAACATATAGTCTGAAAGATCCATAATATCTCTCTTCATATAGCCCAAGGAGGTACATCTCAGGTCATTTATACCTACATGATCTATGATGAAATCATATAGTATCTGTGGGGTAATCACCTGAGGCGTGCATGCTTTGCTGAATCCTGACTCCAGATAAGTATCCAACAGTTATCCTCTCCTTGTTCAGCCTGGTTAGATGAGCATCACTATATCTTACAATGGGGTTCCCTATGACAAGAGTCCTGGGAAGTGTGTTTGCTTGCCTTAGGAGCTTAGTGTTTGGGGTTCCACTGAGAGTGCCAGAATGTGCAATGTTAAGTGTTGATTTTTCTGTGTGTATGTTTGGGCTTGGTGAGGCATAGCTTTGATAATGGGTTGTCTAAGTGATCTTCTTTGTTTAGGAAGACTGCTTTTCAGTGCCTCAGCATATGTTAGTCTATGTGTGCCTTGCGTGCTATGTGAGGTGGGTGCTGCATGCATGGTTTCCATAACCTGATGTGCTCTTGTATGTGAGTTTAGCTTCCAGTGTCATTGTGTAAGTACATCTCTCGCATACTATGTCTGCTTCCTTAAGGATTAAGTGGTTGTTGGTGAACATCAGACAATTGCTACATTGTCTCAAGATGCACATATTCATCAAGCTGATTCCAAGGAACTTAGGAAATTGCATACCCATACTATCCATTCGTTTGATTGGTGAGCTTCAAGGGGGTGGTGGATTGAGTTTAGAAGGCTATTAAGGGTACTTTGTTGATACAGACTAATAAGGGTGCTTTGTTGGCCCTTTAGCAGGGGCAGACTTGCACAAAAGGTACCAACAAAAATACAGAGTAGCAAATTATGCAGTAACACTGTCAGTAATCCTTCTCAAAAGTGCAGTTTTCAGCAATCAACAAAATTACAATATTAGAGTACTTGAAAACAATTTAAAGAGCAAGAAATCAGCAGATAAAGCAGTTATAAAACAGTAAGATAATTTTTTTATCTGTAAAGGATGGCACAGGATTTATTCAGGGCCCTCTCAGATTATGGCAAGGATGCTATGCAGATGGTACTGCTGTGAAAATGATGAATTGTAGTAGGGGAGGTTAACTCAAGAGCAATACCTGTTTGCTGAGTGGCCTCTAAGTATTATTGATCTATGTAAAACAATGGGTGGGGAAAATATTTAATTAGCTTACACAACTGACATCAAAGGGGTGAGAGGGACTCTGGAAGTCAGATTATCATAAGGCACGAAAGCCAGAGACACTGGCTTTTAAAATAATAACAAAAGGGTGGGAGGGTTGAGAAAAAATTCCAGATACTTTTAAGAAGCCAGAGAAATCGGATACAGCAAGCTTGTATACTGTGTCAGCATGTGAGCCAAAATGGCCAAGAAAATATTTTGGTCCAGTGAAATATAAAGAGTTAATTAAACAAAGACCTGGATAACAATCCGATCAGTAAAACAGATCTGTACTAACCAAATACACCAGATCCAAGGGCTTTTGCAACATAGCCAAGCTCCCACCAAAGCAAATTGCAAGTGCTTTGACATATACTTTAACAATACTGTTTCATTATGCTGATGATTCCACTCTTATGCATGCATCTAATAACCTGCCTCAGCTCCTCCATATCACACAAAAAGCTTTTCCTTGGTTAAGAAATAGCTCCACCATGCCCACCTAACAAAAAAAAAGTTACAACTATTTTTCCTCAAATCACACATGCCTGATAAAGCAAATTTCAAAATCTTTTCACTGAACAAAACTGAAATTGAAGTCATCTGTCTCCCATTACAAAACTTCTTGGAGTGATTATGGATGATAACCTTCAATTTCACCTGCATGTTCAAAATAACATAAAAAGACTCACCAAAATTTATGAATGGTTTACAAACATAAAAACTTCCTTAATACCACCAAAAGCACTTTTGCCGCTACTTACCTTCTCCCATTTCTCTTACATGGTACACCCATCCTAACTAAACTTCAGGCTACAGTTAAAAATAAGCTAGTGGCTTGCTGTAATAAGGTCGCAAAATTTGCCACCAACAAATAATACCAGAGCTACCACTTTATTGCCCTTAAGGCTTTGAATTGAAAACTTATGTCAATATGGTTTGTTTTAATTTATATAAATATATGATTGCCTGTGTCATACGTGACAATTTAATAAAGATGTTTCTTGTTTAAAAAATAAAAGGTTTTGAATTGGCTAGAACTACCTTGCCACTTTGATTACATACAGATTATCTCCACACACAGCATTACTCATAAAGCTAGTGACAGCCCTCCTTTTACTGCTATTTTCCATTCCTGTCACCTTAATAGACTACTTTGATCTAATGACAACATCGTAGCATATATAAACCACACAAATCCTCTGGACAAAGTCTCTACTTGTACTCTGTTGCTAAAATGGAATTAAATCCCTCTGAAAATTAGATCTCCCTATAATCTCTCCAGCTTCAAAGAACTGCTAAAAGACTACTTAAATAAGAGTTAGCTCTGCTCCTACACTACCCCAGGTTGAACTAGTACCACAATTCTTCCACCCTGAGCATACTTTGACTATGTTTGGAGAGAAGGAATTAGTAAAATCTGCTTCTTAGATAAGGACATATTTTTGTCTAAGCTATATTAATGAATCATCACTGTTCCAAAGAATGTACTCAGTTTGTTTAATGCCATCTCTATGAACTGCAACTTATGAATACTTTAACTATTAACAATGTTTTATTTCAGCGTGTTATATCCATCCAAATATTTGCACGATCTATCTATAGGTTCACAATGTATGAACTGAAGTTGAATTTTTACTTAGTTAATAGGTCATTCTTCTGTAGTAGGCTTTTGAATAACTTTATTTAACTGTAAGCATATTATGTCAGTGTGGAGCTTTTCTACCTGGGCCACCACTGAAAATGGATATTATCCCATTTGGACTTTCCCGGTAAACAAATGTGAAATAAATAAATAAAAGATGGACTAGAGAAGGCCTACTAATTCAGAGAGAGAGAGTTTTTGGTACATTTCAAAGAAGCACAATGCAACAGGATGATTGGGGATCATCTGATCATTTAAAGCTGTACACAGATGCAACTGGGGGATTAGGCATGGGGGCCTATTTTAAAGGGAGTTAGACTGTGGTTTCTTGGTTGGATAAGAGGCCAGAGGACAGAAGGAAGGCTTTTATCTTCCTAGAATTAATGCCAATTTGGGTTGTTTGGAAGCATTATTGGCTTGCTGGTTTGGGTAGTGGTTGTTGTTATGCTTGCAGGGTGCAACTAGGTGGTATTTTGCTCTAATGGAGGGGTGGCACAGGTGCTGTTGAAGTAATCAGCCAGGTAGTAGTGTAGCTAGCTATCTTGCATCTAGTACTCATGCTGGTCTAATGCCACTTTCAGATTTAAGGATCAAAAAATGCTCTTTTTAACTGCAGTACACTGCTAATTATTAAAAGTTATGTCAAGCATGGAGTGTGGCAAGGCTTCAGATCTAACTGCAAATACATTTCTGGATGCCAGTAATGCACTGAAGATTGATTAGGATGGGATTATCATTCTCCTTAACATTTTGTGTCTGGGGTGTCGGGCCCATTCACCCCACCCTCATTATGCATGTGCAGCCAGGTCAGAGATTTTTTAGGTTTTATTAAAGAACTTTATACTGCATTGTCTAAAGATAAATATATCTTTTTTGCTAAGTATATTTCAGATAGGTTGAATATGTAAGTGATACTTTCTCCTGTTTTTCACTTTCAGAGGTTTAGGGCTTTGGTCTCAGGTGTGGAAGAGCACCCATCAGCAGTGCTACAGGAGGTTTGTAGGACTGGCAGTTGGTGGCTGGGTAGTCAGTGCAGCAATCATGGGCTCAGTGGACATGAAGGTGATATAGTGCATCTCTGTTAGCTTTTTATAATTTGCAGGTGGCTTGCCTCTGCAGGAGATGATCTGTTCACTGAGGTTAACTGCAAGGTATGGGATTCACATGGGGGCGTGAGCAGAGCAGTGAGACTGATTAGAGAACATTTGGTGGCTTTGCAATTGCTTAAGGTTTTAGGATGTTTGAATTTTATAAAGCATTGGTTAATTTTGAGGTTATTGATGCTGGGAAACATTTATAGTCTCAGAGATGTATTGAAGGCTTCCTTTTGGGGAAGCGATTGCTCAGTGGAGTCTTGAAAGTTTTTATGAGGTTTTTTGCCACATACAAATTGCATGTTTTATGGGCTACTCTATTTTTGTTTTATGTGTGTTGGGTCATTTCATACCAGTAAGTTGGAAGGGAGCCTTAAGTGGTTGGATGTGTGAGTAGTGACTAAGCAAGACATTTTGATTTGGTTAACAGATTTAAGACCGATCATTCTTGCATTAGTTGTCAGGTAGTACTGGAAGACAGTTGTGAGGTTCTGTCGTGCCCAGTGAAGTGGGTATTAACTAAGAGGAGTTTGTCTTTGTTTTATCAGGGTAGTTTGGTTTTTCAGTTTTCAGATTGCAGACCTGTGAATGTCCGGCAGTTTGATGCCATTTTAAACCACATCTTAAGGGTCAAGGTATTTCAGAAGGTAAGATACTTGGCTCATTCTATTCAAATAGGTAGGGCATCTGACTTAGCTTATGAGGGCAAGTCAACAGAGCTTATCAAGAAGAGGGGTAGCAGATTATCAGATGTTTTCTTGTCTTAAATTAGATAACCTCATTTTGGTGTTACATTACTGGCTTGCTGGTTTGGGTAGTGGTTGTTGTGTTTGCAGGGAGCAAGTAGGTTGTGATGATGTTGTTTTGAAGGGCACAAGAAGGTGGTGATCCTGGGTCATTCTTACATATTTTGAGTAGCCAAATAAGCAGCAGTTAGGCCAGGATGACCTCACAAGGGCCTTGACTTGTCTTTCAGGGAAGTGATGTGCCAAGGGTGCAGTAGTATCCACTGGAGTGCTGGATGAAGTTAAGGCAGTAGTTGGTGGCCCAAATATTACTATGGAAAAGACTTGGATCTGGTCTTAAAAGGTAAATTATTGCCTTGGATAGTGAAAGATTTATTATTATTATTACTGCAGTTATTTTCTACGTCAGTGATTACCTGGTCATTGACTATAAAAGGTTAATTTGGAGAGCGGCAGTCAGGGTTGCAACAACAGAAATTGCCAGAAAGATAATAAAATCAAAAAGTTTGTAGAATGGCTGCAACTGGTTTTTTGCTTTTTTGTGGACAAAGATGTGGTATGGTTCAGGCAAGATTGATACATCTCAGTGATGTAGGTCTTGATTTGTTTAATGTTCACCTTTTTTTGAAGAATCTGTTTTTATGATTTAAGCATGGTATGGGTCCTTAGTAATGGAAGCTGGTTGGTTAGATTGGAAGTGCAACCAGGAAAGATAAGGAGGGCAGGATGCCTTTTAGGCAGCCTGCTGGTCAGATATCTGGATAGTTTCATAGGTTCATAGGTGTGTACTAGGCTAATGGTCCTGGAGCCTTTACAAGCCTAGCCCATAGGATTACCCTGACATTGTGCCACCCGACCTTAGTTCCCAATGCCTCTGTCAAGTAGAGCCACTGGAGTGATCCCTGGGGTGAATTTTCTATTTCTCATCCATGCATCAAGATTTCTCTTGAAGAAGGCCAGTAAGGTGCTCTGTTTGACATGTATAGGAAGTCTATTCCATAGTATGGTCAGTCTCTGGGTTATGAACCTGTCCCTCCAGCACATTCTGTTGATTGTGGTAATGAGGTTGAGGTCTCTGGAGGATGTGGTGTGGAAGGATTAGGATTTCTTTAGATGTAGTATTTCTAACATAGCTGGGTCAGACATGGCTTTGTAAGTCAAGCAGAGATCACCTCTATGTAGGTGATATGAGACAGAGAAAAGTTGGAGTTTTTTGAGTCTGTTCATATAGGACAAGTGTTTAAGGTCTAGGATCCTCTTTGTGAGGTACTTTTGTGTCCTCTCCAGTTGTTGTAGGTGTATAGTGAGGTACTTTAAGGCCATTAACAAAGGGTGTCCAGTCTTACTGTGCAATATTAATATTAACACAAATGGTATTTTGACCAAGAGCAAGCCTGTTATGAGTGGCCCACACAGTGTCACCAAATAAACATGCAAGTACTCTCAAAACTTAAATATCTGTGCACAGATCAGCCACAATGAAAGGTTTAAATATACTTAATAATAAATAATAAAAGAACAAGACAATACTAAATATATATTCACAGTGACATCAGATTTCAAAACCACAGGAAATATGTAAAACAACATCGCAGGACAGTCTTAAATAAATAAAATATTGAAACTAAGATTTTCTATATTCCTAATTGAATGTAAGAGAATTATACTATAACATAAGAACTTTCAAGGCAAATGTGGTGAATGGATCTTCTAGTTGTTGTCAGGTCCAAGACAGAATGCAGAATGCTTTGTCTCACTAAGACACTTCTCAAATTAATATCTAAAATATTTCTGTTGGGATAGCTTGAAGAATGACATAATTTCTTTTCATCTGACTCTTAGTTCCCAGGCCAAACAACCACTGATGAAGCTGGCAGTATTTAGCATTTACCTGTAAAAATATACAGACAAGGGCTTTTCCTCAGATCTCTGCCAGATGCTGGAAGTCATAAAACAATTGCATTTCTTCATGCTTTCAAGACTAGTAATTACTTCACCCTAAAGACAATACAGAATGTTTCCTAGTACATATATTGTGTCTCTTGCTGCACTGAAAACTGAAAGATACCATCTTTTATGGCCTAGCCATAAAATAATTTAATTTTTCTAAAATTTACTAGACTGAGGTTAACCTCCTGTATCCCAGTTTCCACTGTTAAAATATATACATTTAAACAGGTACAATAGTGCATGTACATTTCTGTTCTTTTCCAGAAGGGCACACTGTAGTTACATTTCAAACACCACTTTGCAAATACCTTTTAAACACACACATCTGTTCAAGCAGTGTGATATACACATGACATACAGTTCTAATACACTTGTAACACAAGCATCTTGTATGAATCATTTTGATATTCACCAATGACATATAATTATTTACAAAATTCTAGCTAGCTGGGATGGCAGTATCTCCTTTCATCACACAAGTGAATACTAAATATCTCTGGTTGACAGTGGTGGCTTATGCCTGCAAACTGTGAGCAGTCATAGACTCTGTGACTTATGTCGATATCCTACAAGAGGGTATTGATGAACAAATGCCTGTTGACATACTATATGACAATAAGCTCATTGCAAATATATATGTAGTATCATTTCCATCGGTAACACCTATGCTCCTGGTAAGTAGCACATCAGTTGCAACATGTCATGTACATACTCCAGGGTGATAGACCTGGGCACACAGGCCTGACCACACAGGTTTACACCTAATGCACCCGAGATCACCATGTCTCCCCAGTGGTAAGACAGGAATCATGCACAGTCACCCAACATTGACATACTCATAACCTCCATGTACTCTTCCCTCAGCATTCCAATATTTGAGTGCAATGGCCATTTGGTAATGTACATTTCCAAAAACTACTGGCAATTGCACACAGCACAATGGTCCCCTCACAAGGGAACTTCACGTCTTCACTATCTGTTCAATGGAGTTCATCTGAAATCAGTGGTCACTGTAGCCTATGGTACATAGACTACTCAGAGGTGATCTCTGCCTTGCCTACAGGGCAATGTATGACCCTGCTTGACTGGAAATGCTGCATATCTGTAGGTGGCATGGTACATGGATTACTCATGCTAAGGAGATTAACCTGGTATGTGACATTAGTAATACATGCTGGTGGGAGAGATCTGTCTAGCAGAATTTAATACCCCTTTGAAACAGAATTCTTCCTAATGGCAAACAGAGCACCTCAGTGGATCTCATCAGATGTCATCTGTATGATTTGCTGGGTGACCATCAATTCACCACAGGGCTTCTGCTTGTGTCCCTCATGGACAGGGGCAATATGTGCTGATCATGTAAATAAGGGTATAAACTTGGCTAAGATTGTGAGGGCTGTAGGGCCATTATGCTACTAAAGTTCAAAGATCCCTATGATTCCATAAGCTGATGTAAAATGCTCTAACAGCCATACACAGAATCCTGGCTACATTGAGGATAGTACCACCTCCAATTACTGTTTATAGGACATGGCACAGCACACATACACTGCAAGTTGGATGCATAAAGAGTAGAACACTTACCGATCTAATGGTACACACTACAGATCACAGTACATGATGCACATGCTACACCTCGAGTCTACTATTACTATCTCTTTAGGACATCTTATGCTTGATGACATCAGCAGGCCTAGTTGTAGTCAGGCTTTTGGAGGCCCAGATCAGCTGCTACAACCAAAATACTGCAAAACCCTACCTCTTTCTAAGTTACTGAGGTGATCATATTTATGTCATACGGAGATACGCACACAATGAGTGGCCTGGAGTGAGATTAGAACACCTACCTATCTAGTCTTGCACACTATACATCACTTATCACACACTCCACAGCTTAAATCTGACATTACAATGGCAGGTGGTAGTCTTAAGGTCAATGACATCAGCAGGCCTTGGAGAAGAGGGCATTTTGGAAATTGGCAGCAACTTATAGAGCCAAAAAGTGCAGAACCATTGCAGTTCGATAGTCAATGAAGGATTCTAAGGTGGTTTACAGGGAGATACATGTGCACACATACACACACCAAGTGGCCTGGAGTGAGATTAGAACCCCTACCTAACTAGTTTTACACACTTTAGTTCACAGTACTAATCCCACATGCCACAGCTTAACTCTGACATTACAATGGCAGCTGGTAGTTTTAAAGTTGATGACATCAACAAGCCTTGTAGAAGAGGGCAGTTTTGAAATCAGCAGCAACTTACAGGGCAAGAAATGCAGAATTATTACAGTTTGATAGTCAATGAGGGATTCTCCAGTTGTTTTTCAGGGGGATACATGCACACACACACACACACACACACACACACACACACACACACACACACACACACACACACACACACACACACACACACACACACACACACACACACCAATGGCCCAGAGTGAGATAGTCTTATACACCATAGATCACAGTACTTATCACACGCACTAGCGCTGATGTCTTTTTTAGACATAACTGCAGGCAAACTACTTGTGGATTGCACAAACTAGGCTTGTGTTGAACAGCATCTGTGTGGTGCAGAGTGAAATTGCTTCATACTGTTATCTGCATCTAGTAGCCTAGCAGTCAGATAACTCTTATTTATCCTAGTTATGTGGCTACAGTTACCAGTTTGGCCATCTGTGGCTGTTTGCATTTGGATGGGCAAGCCTGTGGGCAAGAACAATGTGCCCTGTCCATGCATGTGTAGACAACATTATACATTTTTTACCTGCTCACCTGTTGCTCTATGTGTGGTGACATCCAGCCAGACCTCCCAACCGTCCCGAATTACTCGTTTTTTACCGAGTTTTGGGGTCCCAATGAAAGGGTGCCACGATTCCCGAGTGGCACCCCTTCATTTCCGATTTTTTTATCTATCTTTTTACATTTTGCGCTTTCGGAGCTGACGTCATCATGTGCGTGATGACGTCAGCTCCGTCAGCCTGTCGGAATTAAGCTCAGAGGTACGCGCGTTAATTTTAAGTCATGGAGTTGCCGTTTGGAGTCCTTTCCTTTCGTTTCAATTATGTTACATTTAAGCCTTGCCTTTTGGAATACCTTTCATTTCAATTACGTTTAAGCCTTGGATTTTAAGTCTGAGTCCTTTACATTTAAGCCTTGGATAGATTTTAAGTCTGAGTCCTTTACTTTTAAAGCCTTGGAAGTCTGTTTCAGGGTTGTGCTGTGTCTGAAAGGCTGCTGTTTAGCATTGGAGTTGTGCAGATTGCAGAAACCATCAAGCAGCTGAGAGGTACCACTGTGTGTGTGTGTGTGTGTGTGTGTGTGTGTGTGTGTGTGTGTGTGTGTGTGTGTGTATGTATGTTGTTTATGCACAGAAAAATGGCTAAGACCTTTTACAACCTTTTGTTTGTCGGTTTCGTATATATATTTGCTAATGCTGTGATTTTTTTATTTGGCTAAGGGCTTGTAATTATAGCTCTATATATCAAGATTTCTTCTCCTTGCAACTTGAGATATATTGCTAAAACCTGATGCCACCACCATGATGGATGACATTATTTTTTGTGAGAAGAAACTTTTCATTTTGTTTTCAGCTAGGATGAATGACCGACACTCACAGTATTATGAATATGATTCTGATTATGGAAGCAGGGTAAAGGTAGATTTGCTGTATCTGACATACCTAGAAAATATTTAATGATGGTATTAATTTCCTTGCACGAAATTTTGCTGACAAATCAGATGCTGTTCCAGCTATACTAGGAGGTGACTTATGTTAATCTGACTGACAGCTATAACTGGGGTTAGCCTAGTAATGCTTTGGATATTACTGCTAATGTAAAATTCAGTGTTAGTACATCTTTTCAAAACAGAGAAATAACACAGCATCCTTACAGACCAAGATAACATGATAGATTCAGTCATCAACTCAGAGTACCTCTCACAGCTGTATAGGTTCTCAGTTCCCAAATGTAAGTAGTGGAATTTTTTTTTTTGTAATCAGTGCAACAAACCACATTATTAGATATAAAAGAATGTTTGCTCTGATGTGAAAGAAGACTGTTAACCCTCAAAACTAGACAATGACTAAAAGAAAATATGGAGGTTAAGCAATAAGTTCTGCTGCAAGGCTTAATATTAAGCTGGGAAGAAAAGTAGGAGGTATGCAAGCTTCTTTCAACAGAAGAATTAATTGGTTCCATGGTAGGAGGCAATGGGTGTCTATAAGAATTAAATAGTGAGCTGCCTCTTTCATTTTTTTCCAGTTTGCCTCCAATCTCACTATTTATTTATTGCAGCAGAACAGAACTTATTGCTTAACCTCCATATTTTCTTTTAGTTATTGTCTAATTTTGAGGGTTAACAGTCATTTAAGTTTCAGTCTTCATGTCTTTCAGGAAGCTGCTGATTTGGCATAGTGGTATGTTGCTTTGACTGTAGTGCACAGGGTCCTGGCCTGGGTTTAAGACTTGGCAGTGAAATGCATAGTGGTAACACAGCATTTTATTCTAGAAACTTTCCAAAATTATACAAGCAATGTTTAAACTTGGCAGTGAAATGCATGGTGGTAACACAGCATTTTATTCTAGCAACTTTACAAAATTATACAAGCAATGTTTAAAATGTGTGCCTGGTTTTTGGCCTTTTGTCCTGCATACACTACAGTCATTATATATATATATATATATATATATATATATATATATATAGTGTGTGTGGAAGTAGACTTTTATGATGGAAATGTTCTGAATTGGGCAGTTTTTTCATTACTGGTTCATGCATTTTGTTTCATTGCCTAATGCCTACTGGAAAAATGTTCAAACAATAAATTTAAAATGTGCTGTAACTTAAGTCTAACAAGTGTGCTGTGTTATACAAGGAATATAATTTAATAAAGTCAGGAAGATGCATCAAAGAACGCATGTATGTTTCTTGTTGGAACCAATTGGTATAGCCGGCAATACAGTTAGTCACCAGTTGTTTCATGTTTTGTGTGCAAGGGGCCTATGATTTGAAAACAGCCCAAAGGTAATATTTATTCACCACTGGCCAGATGCATTTTCTATTGGATGTGGTGTGGGTTTCAATGCTGTTTCAATGAATGTGAGTTTCAAGAGCAGAGAAGTTTTAATGCCAAGTCTATTTTCATTGTGAGACAGTATTGCTTTGTTTAGTGAGACAGTATTGCTTTGTTTAGCAGATATCTATCAGTGTTTGTCCATTGTGCTATAAAATGTAAAAATAAAATCCAAATAATCATTGTAGAAGTGAAGCAGTATGCACACATTAGTGTTTATGGTACATGGGGTGAAATAGCCAGGTAATGGGACATTGGAATGGCCGCAGGGAGACTCTGGTGCCATATTTTGGTTGTCTGTTCTTCAGTTTGCGTTTGAAAGTTGGCATCCCACAATGCTTTGTAGTGGGCGGGGTTACATAATTATGTATACAAATTTTACGCTAATCAGTGTACAGATTTGTACCTATTTTTCATGGGCCTTGTCCAGATTTTTAATGTTTCCATGTTGAGAGGTATGCATCCAGCAGACACAGGGGTCTGTAGGTAAGTGCATTTTAAAAAACTTTTGGAAGGCAAGACTAGTATAGTTAATAATAATAGTAATAACAAAAAGTGTATGGTGAAGTGTGGACATTGTTCACAGTGTAAGGATATATTAATAAGTGAGAGGGTGACCATTAGGGGAGTTAAGCATAATATAAATGGTTATTATAATTATGAATCAATGCAAGTTGTATAGTTAGGATGCTGCAACTTATGGTCAGCATTTTATGTAGGAAGAACTTCTAGAAAGTTGAAAGAGAGGATGTATGAGCACCAACTTGATATTAGGAAATGTAAAAACACTAATGCTCTTTATAGATATATTTTTGAATATCCCACACACAGTTATAAAGCAGGTTAAGAAAAATTTTTGAGGGTTTATAGTAGATGAGCATTTATCTAAGAGCTAGTTGATACAGCAGATAAAATTAAATCCTATGGTAAACTGGGGTTAAAGGAAGCATGCTCTATTAGCTCTTTATTAAAATTAAAATATTTAGAAGTTTAACCCAGTATTTTTGGTTAATATTTTAATAGTTACTGTATATAGATGGATTTTTATGATGTTTTATATTTATGATATTTTATATATGAGTAGTTATTATATTATTGGATATTCCACATGATGTGGAGATAAAATTCTTTAGCACTAATTAATTGATTGAATGGTTGTACCTATTGGATGCTTTTGGATCATGTGATTGTAATTAAAATATTTAATGGTGGTTTTAACTATATTTAACAGTTCTGATGAAGTCCTTATATGGGAAGAAAGCGCTTAACTGTTGAATAAAGTATTTAAATGTACCTTACCCATTTTGAGCCTGCTTTACTGGTTCCACACAAGATTGGGTTCTTATTAGCAATGCCATTTATTTCATGTAGTTAAAGCATAATTCAGTTTTAATATGCAAAACAATGGATGTATGCATTCTTATATATAATTTACTGGTTTATAAGGACAGTCTCCTAGTGTGATTATATTTAAAAATACCACTATTGCAGATTGTGTGTTTTCTCTGAAAAACACATTTGTGTAGAAAGCTTACAAACCACAGCTGTGCTATGGACAGCTGCAGTACTGGTGGATGAAGACTGATTTCTTGAGCATCAATTGCCCTGGGGCAAAAGAAGGCAAGGATTGGAGAACCTCCAGAGAAAAATCATTGTCTGCAAGATGTACTGGCAGTGATGCCGGGGGGGGGGGTCCCTCCTTCTTTGAATCAGTGTGACCATGAAGTTGGTATGTATATATATATATATATATAAAGTCTGGGGGATGCAAGGTGCTTGTCCCCTGTAAAACTACTCAAAATGTGTTCTTTGTAAGTTTTCTGGAGGAAGTATTAGAGTTTGTTAATTCCTCCTTTCCTAGTTATCCCCTGAAGTAACATCCTAGTGTTTATTATCAATTGCCAAATGTCCTCATTGGCAAACTGGTTTCTGACTGGTGCTTTTGTTCTCTGTGCATTGGTGTCTGCTTCACGGTGTGTCTTGCATGATAAGATGTGAAACTAAACCACCAAATATTACAAACAAGGCTACCCATTTACTACTTTCCATGGGCCGTCGTACTTCACACAAAAAAAACATGGTAGACTTACACAGGCATGCTTTGTTACCAGAACTAACAATGTCCAACATACAAAGAACACACTTAATTGAAGATTATAACAAATAAAATATGACATCACTGTAAAGATATTAACAATGTAAATATTTGTAAATATACAGTATACACTCCAGGCAGTATTTTCAGACAATTCAGCCATAAAAACTAGCAAAACTGATAAGACAGCATTATTGAGCACTCACTCCAACTATTCCCAAATCTTTCAACTACCAGAAGCGGCATAATTCACTGCTTATTTCTAACCATTAAACAAAATCAGCCCAGGAAAGACAAAATAGATCACACTATTGATGAAAAGACACAGTCCTACAGACATTGCCAACACACTGGCTGAAAGGTTCAGTGCAAACCTCCCCCTAAAGGAGAGACCCCATACCTAAAATGATTGTAGCCCCCAACCCCTCTCTCGCCCAGGTGAGAATTGCTTCCAAGGCAAAGAACACAGCATCATCCATGGGACCTGGTGTCGAACTCGGCTGTGCTGCATGAACTCAACGAGAATTAAACCCACAGTTAGGACAGCACTTTAATCAGAGTCTCACCTCCGGGTTAGGTGCACTCCAGTGGTGCACCACAAAAGCTGTGCCCACCACGACCCTGGAAATTACATCCACCTCCACATACCATAAAATCTGCACGACCCTGGAAATTACCATCCCATATGCAGGATCAGGATTATCATCATAAAATAATTCATAACTTTGAACTTGCAGACTTTGGATTTGCAGCCCAACTGTTTTTGTTTTCTTTTGCAGATCATGCCTTCTAAACTTGGTTTGAGGAAAGGCAGTCCATAAAGGCT